>NC_134840.1:56643934-56946553 GCF_965363235.1 Mytilus galloprovincialis
AACTCCGGACACGGTGACGGAAATGTGATGTAGGTCAGATTCTGTCTGAACGTAATTAACAATTATTGCTTGCATCTGCCTTTGTAAAAAATGTACATTAAAACTAATTTTAGAAACATTTGATATTCCATTTATGGAAAATCAATGACCTAGATATCATAGATACAAGGAAATTCTGCAGTTAATCATCATCATTCAATGATGCAGTTTTCAAAACTTCATCATTAAAAATTTGTAAACAATGACTTTCTAAAACAGGACAATTCTGATCTCTTCCTCATTCAAAGGCAACGAACTGAATAAACCTCTATGGAATAAAATAACATTAGCTTGATACATCACAAAAAAATCGTCATTATTTCCAATTTGTTTCGAATGACCTACAATACAGAAGGAAGTACCATCGAATCTTTCTTTAAATAGGTACTAAGAGATGTTATAAAAGGTTATGAGCAATATTGATAAAAAGAAGAACGAATTAACATATGTATTAAGTCATTTTATTGACAATAAATTAATAACATATATGCTGACCAGCAGCTTTGTAAAATAATAAAAACAAAACAAATTGGAATGGACTCGTATCACAGTTTTTTGGCACAAATTATTGCACACTCCCGAAAAAAGGCCTTTTCGTGTTTGTGTATAACTACTCTGATATGCATTGCATGAGGTACGTTCGTTGGACTGTTTTTTCTTCTTCTTAATTCGAATACAAATTAATAGAATGTCAATGACTGTCAACCGTTTTACTTCTTAAATAATCTCTGGAATATTTTGTACTTTTTCTTTTTATGTTTTAACGCTGACATCACAACCCTTTCGAAGGTTTCCGTTGTGCCCTCTCTTGTAATGGCTGATGTTTCTATCAAACATTCTGCTCCAATGTCTTTGGCTAATTCAACACCTTCCTCACAAGTTACAGAGTCTTCATAAAGATGACGAGAGTCACTTTGAGTAGCCACTAATATAATAGGCCTTTTCTTCACGTTGTACTGTTTAATTTCTGGTATCCAAAAAGATTTAATGTTTTTAAAAGATTCTCTATCGGCTATGTTGTAGCACAGTATGAACACATCGCTGTCTCTGTAGCTAAAGGCGCGAAGATTTGTATAATCTTGCTGAAAAAGAAAACAAGGAAATTAGTATAATAATAAAAAAGGTGTGAAAAAAAATCAATACATTTAATTAAATATTTTTAATGTCGTGTCAGTCAAGAAAGTGAGAAATACTGATTACGTTATTTTATCAGTTTGTCCCGTGTTAATTTATCCAGACAATAAGTAAAAGAATTTGACCTTGTATATGAATGTAATGTGATAATCAGTATGGTTTTCTATTTGTCCTTACTATCAGGTGGACTCCCAAACCGGGAAAGCCCAAATTATCTCAACCGGACTGTAGATAATTATCATTTGACAGTCATAGGGTTAAACTGAACTTTAACCTTTTGTTGTAAAGTTTTCTGAAAATTATACACATACTTAACATGTTACAATATTACAATATAGTGTTACGTAGCTCAGGAAATTTAAATAAGGAAACACTTGAAGATCTCCTATTAATGAGACTTTCTATTCATTCACATTAAAAATACAAATATGGGAAACACATAATGAGTTTTTTTCAAAGAAATAAGTATTCATAGTATATCTAAAATCCGACTTTTGGTTAAACTGTATGAAACATCAAACAGTCATTACAATCAATGTCTGCATATTGGTTCGTCTTTGTCATATTAATTTGTAAAATAGATGTTTTGCTTTGTTTGTCCAATAGTATTTTTACAAACATCTTTTTTTAAGTTATTGCATACTGTGTCATATCTCTGAGTGTTTTCTTTGTATGTAACCTGATGTTGGTATCTCCAATTTACTTTGTCCCATATTTGTATATCTCTACACGTTAAATCATATGGCCGCTTATATTAGATGCTTCTTGAGAGTAAATATAGTATATACTTACTTGTCCAGCTGAATCAAAAATACCAATCGTATATTTACTGCCGGCAACTGCTAGTGTTCCTGAAAGATTAAACAAAACATTAAGTATAAACAAATAATAAATCATTTCAATAGTACGTAAGTAATGACAAGGATAACTAATAGTACTTTTTATATGTCTTCAATGTAGTTTTCATTGGTTTAAAGATACACAATGTAATTGTTTATTCTAAATGTGACTAAATGTTTTTGTGTCTTCGGCGAAAACAAATTTTAGTTTTGTTGTCGAATAATTTTGCTTGTTGTGCCTCTTTATACATGTTATAACAATAGAAATCGTAAATATGGTTTCATACTGCATCAAACATGTACATTATCAGTACTGAGTGGATACAGCTGTGGTAGTCTGCTAGCCCCAAGAGTATCATTAGCTTTTAGTACTTGCTTCGTTACAGTTATGATTTATAAAGTTAAATTCTGCGTTTAGAAATTCAGAAATTAAGAAATTTTTAAGCAAGTAAAGTTCCATTTCCCTCAATCACTGACACAGTTGACCTTAAATCGATTGTGTTATATTTAAATATCCTTCTTGGTCATAACGACCTACCTCCCCCACCCCCCCCCCTGTATTCAATTAGTAATACACCTTTGTTATATAGACATTCACAATTCTTGAAATAATGTTTTAAAACTGCAGAATGCATTGTGGTAAATTTCAAACTAAAGTTCTAATGCTTTCTTGCTAAAAATAACAATTTACATAAAACAATTCCTACCTGCATAATTTTCAAAAACTGTAGCAATATAATCCTCTTGTAAAGATTGTCCAACAAAACATTTCGCTAGATGTGATTTTCCCACCATTCCATCTCCAACTATTACACATTGTATGCAATTTTGTTCCATTTTCATTTTCACAGGTAAAATATACTTCTTCACGTAACATGTATCAACGGTATAACTAATGGAAATCATATTTTCGATTGCATTTTATATCAAATCTATAATTAGATCAATGGGTGGGTACGTTTATCCAATCAAATCGCAGAATAGTTAATGTCATTTTACTGATAGAAAGTCTTTCCGTGAATTTATTGTAGTAGGTCGTATCAACTGATATTTATGGAATTTAAATTATAACGGAAGTTCAATGAATTAATTACTTTAAAGGTAAACCGCAGGTAAACAAACAATAAAATTTAATAAATTCCGGTATAAGATGCATTGATATAGCACGTTTTTAGATTCATTGTTGTGATGTAGCTATGACTTTTTAAATGTTTGTTCATATATTTATTAAAAAGTATTAATTGAGTCATTTTTTTCTGATACCTAGGTTTAAACGGACAGTGATAAATCTTTTCATTTTTGTTGTGGTCTTAAACTTTTCAACATCTTAGGCAATTGGAACTACAAAAATCATACACAGCTGATGTCTTGTCAAATCATCGCGAGAACGGCTGTCAAGACATTTAGGCCCTTTCTATGCGCGTAGCTACGTTTACGTCAAAACGCCCGGGCGTACACTTGAATTTTGAAAATAAAACAAATAATCGACATAGAATAAGAAAATCTGATCAAAAGCACATCAGTGCTTTTTTTAATGGATTGTAATTTTGAATAAAAAGGGACTAAATTTACTCAAATAGATCATTTAATATATTTGTTCGAATCTTTTGTAAAAGTCTGAACCACTATGAATTCTATCTTCTTTTCTTATATTTAAAGCAATTCACTATCTGCTCAGATTCGTTATGCTGTTTGTATTTTTGTCGAGCCTGTGATTTATGTCCCAAAAGCGAGACAAAGCGGCGTCAATATTTAAGGTTCCGAATGTGGATAAATTCTTTTAAATGACTCTCCGTGAAATTTTACGAAAGTTGTACAAAAACTGTTTATGATCAAAAGAGTATTCAGAGCAATATAATAATGCAATTATATCTTTAATTTTCCCGCATTTTAAGGATAAAATGTATTTCTTTCTGCAATTAATAAGAGGTCGCAGTTTGGGTTTACATTTTGTTATTTCTTCTACTTGTCGAACCTTCATCGAAATTTATGAAAATGTCGAAGAAGCTTTTTCTATGACTAATGTCTAAAGCTAAAATTTTAAAAGCATTTGTTTTCGTTCATTTTTCGGTTCTTTTCTGATAGACAGATAGTCGGACTCTTCTTTACGCAATTACATGCTCAATTTATAAACCTTCATAGATTGTCGTGAAATATTCCAGATCAAGAAAAAAATATCAAAAGAAAATTTTTTTTTTTAAATCCCTTTAAAGGAATGATACATTGATTCACTTTTTGTGGAAGAAATCCTAGGTGTTCCAGATTTTTTTTTATATTGCACCTCTTAGAAATATTTTTGTTTCGTGTTCATTAAAAGGTGTATTTGTTGATTACATGCTCACTCACGGCACCATTTAAACTTATTTAAAAGTAATATTGATTTGGACGTTTTCTCTAAAACCAATTACCATTAGGCTAGCTTCCAGTTTAACACGATGAATAAGTTAACATATTACAAAATTTAACCAAAAAAAAAACCCCATTTAGATTCAAAAGTATGCTGCTATCAATGATTTTTTACTGACAGGAATCATTATGGCATCTCATTCTCGATAGCTTTCGGGGGCTTCTTCCCTTTCGAACCCACTACCAACAGGTGCTTTGACATTGAGCGGTTGGCACCCCTCATATCCCTCGCCAAGGTTCGGGCGTACACGTAACAATGACCCAGCTACGCCACTGCTTTTGAGTATATCAGCTCTTCAAAGTGTGTTTAAGTTTTAAATTTTTAAATAGTACAACTATTTGGCCTTGACGGCATCACTAAAAAGACACAAATAATCTAAATGTGCATATCCGTTGTAGTAAACATTAAGATTGTTTCCGTTAATGTTATTGACTCTTGTTGTCTTGTTTAAAAATTGTATGTGCAGTTCCTTCCTCCTTTCCCTTTAGGTTCTTATAAAGAACATAGTAGTAAAATGAAAAAAAAAATACACTCAATGAAATCTTTCCTTTAAGCCAAGTTTTCTTTTTTTCTCTTTTGTGTTTAAATATTTAAGTGTTAAGAAACCAATAACTTTGTTAAACATTAATACAGGTTTCTGGTATTGAAATATTTTATCTTTTTAGTTTATGCATATTTTACGATATATTAACATGTTGTTGTTTTTTTTTATTAGTTTACATTTCGATACAGTTAACGGTTAAAAGAAATAAAGCAATAATTTTATCAATCGTCCTAGAATTTTATGAAACTGAAAGAAAAGATGCATCATGATCAAGAGATAATATCTGGAGTCTTTTTTCCCCGTATTGACTGATATTTTACTGATACACTTATATAGAAATACGCAGGCGCCTCTCGACCTGAGAAAATTGTATACTTGCGATCACAGAACGACTTTATTATAGTGTCTAAACAATATACAAGATGGGTCAAAAATAAAAATAGAAAAATTAATATGAAAAATCCGGCGAAGGGACATTTTACAAAGCTACATTTAAAACAGGAAGATGACACATAAGTGATAATTTTTCCTAATCATAATTGATGACGCCTACAAATTACATTGATCGTTACTGCAAATTTAAAATTTGAAGAAAATTGAAAAATAATTATAGAGCTAAATGGTCAACATTATTTGGTAAGCGTCGCCTGGCGTCCTGGCCAAACCTCCTCTTCGCTGTCATTACTGTCTATAGTAGTGTACCACAGTCACAGGCTAGGTTCAAACTATTCATCTTGTTAACTGTTGATTTTTACTTTCTATCAATGTTGGACATTGATGAATAGCATGGATTAACAAATTGAACCGTATACTTAAAGAGATAGAGGAAGATGTGGTATGAGTGCCAATGAGACAACTCTCTATCCGAGTCACAATTAATAAAAGTAAACCATTATAGGTCTCTCGGGTCAAGCCATAAAGGACCCCAAAATTTAAAGACTAGTAAATTAAAGGACCGTTTTGAGTAGCTATAGACGCCATGTGATCGATGCAGTTCCTTTGCTGTTTCTAGTTTTGTATCTTTGCTGAATATTATATATTAGGTATAAGTATTCTGATAATTCGATTCCTCATTAAAAAGACTAGGTTTTTTCCGCTCGTTCATGTTGAAATACAAATACTAGACTGCAGACTTCTCGGAAAACTGTTTTGGATTAATTATAGGAAGACATAAAATATGCATTGAATATTATGTTACATTTCCTCGAAAATTCGCTGCATACAATATTTGCAGAATTCCCAAAGGTGACATAGTTATTCAACCACTGATTCTGTTAATCTAATCAATACAATCAGTTGCAAGCACATCTAAATTCTAACACGTATCCTTATTCCAATTGGTTTAAAACAAAGGATATGACGTCATTTTCGCTGAACTAGTACACATTCTTATCAGTTAGGGTTCAGCTGAGGCTTCAACGAAAAGCATTAATATTAAATTTTTTCAAGACACAATTGTTAAGCCTGATTATCTGATTGTGCATATTGCATGAACTTGTCAATTGGGTGTCATAATGAAACGGAGAAGAATAACAACAGTAGATTCCAGGTATACGGAGTGATAGAGGTGTCAGACCACCAATTATTCCCTCCAATTTAAATGTATTTACTATTTTTTTTTTTTTGGTGTTTTAACGCCACTTTTAAGCTCCGCTTTTGTGCTATTTCGTGGCGGCCAGTTTTTATTGGTGGAGGAAGACGGAGTGCCCGGAGAAAACCACCGACCTTCGATAGCAAAACTGACATTCCTAGTCAATTAAGATGGAGTCGAGCGCACCCGCACGAGCAGCGTTTGAACTCACAACCTCAGTGTTGACTGGCTAGTGATTACAGTAGTAACTACTTAGACCACTCGGCCACCGAGGCCCCTCAATTTAAAATGTAAAACTAACCCTACTCTGACATAAAATAGTGCTTTTGATGTCCTTGTTTATTTAAACTAATAAAACAAATTTGCAGAAATGAAACTTTTGGTGAAAGGGAAATATATTTTAGACTATTTAGAGCAAAATTTACTTATCTATGAGTTTGCATTAAAAATTGAGGATTAATGCGCTCCATTGTATACTATTTTAAGATTCCCAGAAGACCAGGGGTTATTTTTGGAGTACCTCTGTTCGAGGGTCTTTTTTTTTCTTAGAAGGCTTTAAAGGAATGTTGAAAATTGTCATGCAGAAAGCTTAAACATATACAATTTAGGATATATCCCGTATTATTTTTGCAGACGTTTACATAAATTTTATTTGCGTAGAAAATTATTTTTACAGTAATATTCTCCTATAATATAATCAATTTTTAATGCTTTTATTTATAAGATTTTTACCAAAATGTGATCATTTCATAATATTTTATATTTTATAGTTTTAATATATATCTTTTTTAATCCAGAAATTATTTATATTTTTAGTGATTTGTCCAATTTTGAGTATAACTTTTATGAGATTATTTACAAGTTTAAATATTATAATTTTGTAAATATTTTGGTTGAAAGGATCAGTTAGTCTCATAAGTCATTTTTTTGGCTGGAATGATTGTTGTATGAGTGTTTATGAATATTACGTGAACGATTTGTTTCAATCAATATGTGACACAATAATAAACAATTTAATTCATATTCTGTAAACACAAATGGGTACAAATCGACGAAAACAGGAGCAGAAATAGATCCTATAGGAAAGACAAAAAACTTTAAATTCAGCTCACTAATTCCTGATTCAGTGCGACCACCATAAGGAGAAAGAAGGTGGTGATATCACATAATATGTTATGCCTGTGTTCCAATGTCAGTTTATTTTTTTTTAATTTCACACCAACTTTATTGAAGAAAAAAATCTGCTAATTTATTTTTCATAGAAAGAAAATGTTTGATAAAAATATTTAAGCTAAACAAAAATGAATAAAAGCTTAAAATCAATTAATAATGTTTTAAAGAATGGAAACGCAAACATAATGAATACAAATTCGAAACCAGTTACTGGAATTTAAAACAGATAGTTAAACTTAACAGCAAAACTTTCTAATGTTATTCATTTAAATCAGGTTTGCTTCATTGCTCGTGGTGATGTCGTTTCTTCTGATAAAATAGCCTTTACCGCTTGGAAAATCTTATTTTTATGGAAGAAAAAACCTAGTTTAACACAATGCGAGTTATTTAAAAATATTCATAGATGTAACCAGAACACAGAAAAAGATTGGAAGATATCTAACGATGTATAGTTTAAAAACACAAATAAAATTCAACTGGTTTTCTACTTTCTGTTGTTAACGAAATCATCACTAGAAGCCTTATGTTTTGTAGAAAATTAAGGATTACTTTTTGTAGAAATGGGACGCCCCAGTATAACATTATAGATTTCACCCTCCCTTTCCTAAAACGATGATTAAAGATTCATTTTTGGAATTATGTACATGGTCGATGATTTCTTTACGTTTACAGTTTTAAAAGTATAATTTCTACAGAATCAGACCGCTTTTCATGGAAACAATGTTACCTAGAAGTTTAATGTTGCATCGGAAATTACTAAATAAAAAATAAATCAAATATTGCTGTAGAGGGAATTTATTGGATGGATGCTTGTTGCTCTAAAATGTGTTTTACGCGAACTAGAATACGGGGAATTCAGAATATTAGCTTCCTAACCGCTAATGGTAAAAATAAATACAACTAGTATGTAGCAATTACAATAATGAACCGATTGAAACTGTTGTTAGATATAGGAAGATGTGATGTGAGTGCCAATGAGACAACTCTCCATCATAATGACAATTTAAAAAAAGTAAACCATTATAGGTCAATGTACGGCCTTCAACACGGAGCCTTGGCTCACACCGAACAACAAGCTATAAAGGGCCCCAAAATTATAGTGTAAAACCATTCAAACGGGAAAACCAACGGTCTAATCAAAATAAAAAAAAACGAGAAACGAGAAACACGTATAACTTACATGAACAAACGACAACTACTGTACATCAGATTCCTGACTTAGGACAGGTGCAAACATTTGCAACGGGATTAATCGTTTTAATGGATCCAATCCTTCTCCCTTTTTCTGATATTCAAACAAAAAAAAACAAAAAATCAAACAGAAAAAAAGACTTCCCAAATTGTTAAAAATCAATTTAACTTTCAAATAATGGAGGTTGGACTGATATCTTATTATCCTAGTCTCAAAATCATACATTAAAAAAACTAGTACCATATCTTTGTACGATAAAGGCAATTATACATATTATTTTATATATCTATTATAACACAATATAAAGTAAAATATTGCAAATAGTAAATACGAGTAGCAGAAAACAAAATATTTAAAGTATGCGAACTATTCTGGCTAGTTGACAGACAATTTGACAATACTCGGCCGAATTTACAATTCATAAAGTATTTACAATCCATGGTACGTCATAAACATATTCATAAAAGACTGATTGTAAAAGGGGACCATTAGATTTTAGACGGCTACAATCTTTTCGGCATAAATACATTACAGATTAGTAACTTATAGGAATGATAGCAAAAGAGGACCAGTAGATTTTAGAAAAAAAAACCAATCTGTTCGTAAGAAAAAACATTACAGATTAGGTACATTTGATGTATTTGTTTGGTTACATTATAAATGAAAAGTTAAAGCTTATTCAATAGTTGTCAATCTAGCTGTATTTGGTAAAACTTTTAGGAATTTTGATCCTCAATGCTCTTCAACTTCGTACTTTATTTGGCCTTTTTAACTTTTTTGGATTCGAGCGTCACTGATGAGTCTTTTGTAGACGAAACGCGCGTCTGGCGTATATACAAAATTTGGTCCTGGTATCTATGATGAGGGTATTTCTGTAGTATTCTGGAAGCGTGCTTGTATGGAGTTGTATTTTTAAAAAGTATAACACCAGACATTAAAACTGGCATTTGCTACTTTCCAACATTCATGCTGTATTTTTAAATAAGAACAAAGCATAAATGGTTCTGTTCGATTGATATTACTGACACAAGATATTACTGGAATGTGTCCTGATAGGTTGATATCATTTACCTGTGACCTGCTTAGTTGATATCGATCACTGACATTTTTCCTGCTAGGTTGATATCACTGACATGTGGCCTACAATGATGATACTCCTGGCATAAGTCCTGCTATTTAGATACTACAGACATGCAGTTGGCTAGGTTGATATCTCTGAAATGTGTCCTGCTTTTCAGATATCGCTTTTATGAGTCCTGCTAGTTTGATATTACGGACATATGTCATGCTAGGGAAATATCGTTGACATATATCCGGCTAAGTTAAAATACTACTGACATGTATCCTTTCTATATGTTAATATCATCATATGCGTCCTGCTAGGTTGGTATCATCATATGCGTCCTGCTAGGTTGGTATCACTGGCAAGAGAACTGTTTGGATGATATCACTGGCATATGTCCTGCTACGTTGATTCCAAGGGCATGTGACCTAGTAGGTTGATATCACTGACATGTTGGCTCTCAAGTTTTACATTGAGAACTACTACATTGAAAATTCAACTCGGTCAACACAGTCAAAACAGGGTATAATTACAAAAGAGATGTGGGATAACTTAAATGTCTGTACCCTACAGAATCTCTGGAGGTCAGTAAACATAGTTCAATATTGACATATTTATGTCTATTCCTAGTGTTAAGTCTAAAATCATCAAGTTCTATTAAAATGTAGTTTAAAGAATGAGTAGATTTTACGCAAACTACCAACGTCTGTAACCAACCTAAAATTCTTTAGTAGAAACACACACTAGGACAGTAAGACAACCACAAAAGGTTCCGTACCAGGATCATGTATGCAAATTTACATATGATGAGGTTTTAAAAAAGTGTCTTTCTAAACAACAGTTCTCCTCAGTTTTATCTCAATTGTGTACACATGCGAACGACCTTAATGTGCATTTATAATATGCTTTTGTGTGCAAAAAGTCGTCTTTCGATTGCATAAACTGACAGTTGTCGATACAGTATGCTGTTCGAATTGAACATAGTATAGTTTGGTGCACTTGCATATAAACAAAAGTCACATTCAAGTAAATAGATAGAATACAGGTTGTGCACTTGACACCAATCTTTATACTGATTAAAATTCTACTTGTTTTCTGAAAACTGTTTATCTGCGTATTTATTTTTATCATTCCTACAGTTTTACATCTATATGATTATCCTTTAAACTTGCATATAAAGTGCATATTACTATCGTAAAATCTTGTTAACAACTTTTTCCTAAAAACAAACACATAGCATAGATAATTTACTTTTACAATTTATTTGCATTATCTTTTTTATTTCTGGGAAGTTTCATTGATTGTTTTAGCAAAAAACCACAAGAATAAGAAACTTGTTGCACAAGACATTCTGTTTTTGGAATTATCTCTTGGCACACTGAATGAAAAAAAGATGTGAAATATGGAACAATGAAAAAGCAATAAAACAAAAGTATATACATGCATTCTCAAGCTACTAGAAAATGAGATGTCAACAACGCGGTTTGCAACAATTGACAAGTGTGTACAAAATGTTGAGGTTTTTTTTACCCAATTTATGATAATACTTAATACAGACTTCCAAAGATTATTAACTATCAAAAACAACTTCTTTACATCTACTTGTCATTAATTACGATTTACAAAGTAAAAGTTGAACCAAATAAAGTATGTCGTGTTAGTTTTTTTTGTTTTTTTGTGTGTGTGTTTTTTGTGTTTTTTGTTTGTTGTTGTCTCTCTTTTTTTTGGGGGGGGGGGGGTAAACAATTGACAAGAACGAAATGCTGAATAGTGTTTCACTAGTTATCTACTAGTATTAAAAGTAGACAGTTTCAGTCAGTTTTGTCAAAATAAACCTAAAGACTTCGGCGATACAAAATGTGTATTGAATTGCAAGAAAATAATTTGACCACATTAATAAACATATGCAATCTGCTATGTTGAAAATTGTCGCATATCAGTGGCGGATACAGAAATATTCACAGCTCCCTCCTATATTCGTCTCTTCAAATGTGCTCAGCAATTTTTATTTTTGAAAGAATGTCAGCTTAAAAGTGAAACTAGAAATACCACCAAAATACCGATTTCATTGACTGATTCAACCGGCAAAGAAATACTTCTTTATAGTTATATCGGTTACAGATGAAATAAGCTATGAGGTAAATTATTTTTATTCAATGATTTATGAAATGCATGGGCTACCTCATTTTTCTCTGTGTAGTTATATTGGTCAAATGCATGTTGGTGTTTTTCGGAAGTCCTGTCGATGCGCCATATTCCTGAAAATGTTGATACTTTTTACGATTTCTACTAGCGTTTTTTAGTAAAGAAAAACTACAACAAAAATAAGCAATATCATATCAAAAAAGCTGTAAAAGTCCTAACTATTTTGTGAATCGTTTTATGGTTTTATTGATGTTAAACCATGTTCTTTTCATTCATGGTGGATATTTAACTATTAGTAAAGAACCAATGTTTTATCGGATATTAACCCGTAACAAATTATAAATCTTATAGTTTTGATTCAAGAAACAACTTTGCAAGACTTTAATATGGGCAACCCAGAGATAATTTGCTTACTTAAGTTTCTCGAAGGTTTATCAAATAGATATGTTAAAGATTTATTGAGTTGTTCTATTGTTAACAAGGTCTATAAAATTGACGAGTTCATTCTACTCTGAAGTATTACTGTTCATAGGTAATTTGTCAATTCTTTTGGTTATTCTTATCTTCTTTACTTAGTTTCTTATAAACTATTTTGATATTAGTTGTTATTGCCATTCCTGCTTTGGCTTTGTCTTTATCCACAAACAACTCAATAATGATTCATGGTCTTGTGGTAGCGTTCTTGCTTTGGGTGACAGGGTCGTAGATTGGTTGAAAGACCGGGAGAAGTCCGATAATTTTAAAATTGGTATTTGCTGCTTCTCCCCCAAGAGAGATGGCATTTTTGAAAAAGAAGAATCTTGTCGGCTCTTGTTAACTTGTTAACAATGTTGTTTGGTAAATTTATGATAATGTTTTAATTTTTTTATTCCTGAAACCAAAAAAAGTTGCTTTTATAATCTACCATGATGATCTCCGTTGCAAATATACTTTTTCACTTTTTTGGTCTTTTCGAAAATGTTGTTTGTGCTGTATTTAGACCCTTCTACAACGAAATTTGTTTTACATGCACACGTATAAAACTATATAAACGAGTCTAAATTGAAAACTACGTTCAAACCTATGATTGCGTTTGATAAAAACCGCAATTTTTATACGTGTGCATGTAAAACAAATTTCGTTGTAGAAGGGTCTAAATACAGCACAAACACCATTTTCCAAATGACCAAAAAAGTTAAAAGTATATTTAAACAGAATTGATCACGAGATATAACAAAATGGATCTTAATATAAATTTAATACTAATCTGAAAACAATAAACTTGTGGCCAAGATGTTATGCCACAAGGTGTCAATATTTTGTTTTGTACACCAGATCTAGATTTCGACAATATATGTCTCTTCAGTGATGTTAGGGATCGAAACGGTATTTGGAAGGCCATATAATTTATCCTCAATTTAAGATAGACTCTTGAATTTTAAGAGTCAATATAGGATTATAATATATATATATATTTACTATTATAGGCAGATATTGGTCTATAAATAAATTGCATATAGATTTATATACCTGCAGCGAATTGAAATCATATATAGCAATTAAAGCCCTGACCTTACCAAACACTGTGTATGTATTTGACAAGTGCTATTACAAAGCTTTCGCGACAAGCAAATGGTACAATTCTTCTTTTGAAGGCTAGATCTGGTTTCTGGTTAGAAATTCTATCCTTACAATACAAGGCATATGGACGTTTAAGGTATACACAATGGTCGTAGGATCGTCACTCAAAAAAATACTTTCACTCGTAATTGTGTGTACAGACGGTGTTGATATAATGATTGCCAATGAAACAACTATCCATCAGAAGCAAATGCCGTCGGTATTAGCAACTGCAGGTCACAACAATGGCCTTCAATAATGAGCAAAACTCAACCGCATAGCAAGCTATGAAAGACACCGACGTATCAAAGAGTACAACAATTCAAACAAGAAAAACGACTTGCTGGCGAATATACAGAACAAACAAAAAACAAATTGAATATACAAGAAAAGACAACAACTGAATTATCGGTTCCTGACTTGGGGAAAAGCACATACGGAATGTGGTGGTTTTAAACAAAACTGTTTTATTTAAGTAACAAAATCTCATGTTGCCATACCTTTTAAAGCTTACCGTGATACGATAAAGGGTTTGCTTATTGTTGGAGACCGTAAAGTGAAACACAATGCCGCTAACATCCTTGTCCCTTTTGTGTTCGTGGCAAGTAGTCTATCATAAGCAAACATGCCACATTTCTTTTTTTTTATTTGGTATGCTTTAATTATAGTCACTTTATAATAGTAGAATTGCTCTTAAAAGTACAAATCAATCATGTCTGTGTATGCTGAAGACTTTTCTGAACCTAGTAATAAAAACAAAAAAGATGGATTAAACTCGAGAATAACTGTCGGATTCCTGACTACGTATATATACTTTCAAATGGAAATGTTTTGAATAAAGCAAAATACGTGAGTCCCAGCTTTTCATGGTTTTCTCATGTATTCGTGGTACCAACCTGATACAGGTCAAGAAATATAACGATTATATAAGCCGCTTTCTCCACTGTTATACACGTACTCTTTATCGATTATTTCACTAATTACTTTTATAGTATTGTTGTACGTTTGTCTTACAAAAAAAATCTTTTTTCAATGCCAGGTTTCATAACTTGTAATGTAGTTGGGTCTTATTACTTATAGTAATTTGATACCTTTGTTTTGCTTTGAATAGAATTGTGTAACAGAATAGAATAGGCAAACCATTATTATCTATTAACAGCCGATGGTTGGCTTTCATTGCGACAGATACAATACAGTGGCGGATCCAACCATTTTAAAAAGGGGGGTTCCCAAACCAGAGTAAAGGGGGGGGTTCCAACTATGCTCCCATTCAAAGGCATTGATCGGCCAAAAAAGGGGGGTTCCAACCCCCGGAACCGCCCCCCCTCCCCCTGGATCCGCCACTGCAATAGGTGCATGATGTGTTCCCGATTGCAATACAGTACAATTGTTTTGCTTTCGTGTACAGTAGATGTTGCGTGCCAATAGTTAGTAATATATATGTTATTCGGACATTACCAAACATAAAGACTTATAAGGCTTGCACTATACATTTTTTCGATAGAAATCAATGAAACGGTGATAGTGGTCGACCATTTGATATTTTCGGAAGTGTAGGTGGCAGGACGTTTTTTTCTTCGGATTGATCATTTTACGCAGGTTTATTTTGTATCCTGCATTTTATGTTGCAGAAGTTCTTACCAAACCAAGTTATTCATTTTCAAAATCCTCCTACAACCACCACCGCTAAAAAGTTATTATTTTGTTTTTATCCTCCCACCCCCTGAAAATCATATGGTCATCTTCTTATTGTTCTATACATTTGGTGTTATTTCATTCTTGTAAAAATCCAGTTGAATAACAGCACCCAGCACCAATAGGAAGCGTGGCATTCTTATATGATTTATCATTAGCACATCATCTGCAGACGATACAAAAACGGAATTTTCGGATCGTTTATACCTAATCTCTTTCTCGGTAACTTTTAAAGATAACAGTTTGAAATTCTTCAAACGCAAAATAAAAAAAACACAAGAATACAATGTAAATCGAAAACTAAAACAATATAAGAAAAAGTCGAGACTAACTTGGTCTAAAATTCAAAAGCAACAGACGGTTTGATGTAATCATAACTGAGATTATTTTCCTTCAAACGTAACTATTTTCTCCTACAGGCTTCTTCAGATATGATAACGGCCAAATACTAATGCATTTTACTGACTGATACATTTGGTTGATTTTCTTTTGCAGTGTAATTTAAAAAGTATCACCTCGTAACTTTATATTACGGTTAAATTTTGGTACACGACTAACCCTATAACAAATTTAACATTTCTCTAGAACACTTTGCACTGGAGACAGGATTCTTGTTTATGGGTTTACAAGTGGTACGACAACAATGGATTTGGCAAATTTCATCTTAAACGATGCCAAAGTATTTCACCATAACAGCCTATAGAATTTTAATCTAAGTTGATCAGTCTTTGCATGAAAACTTTCGTCCCTTTTTTTTATTTACAGAATTTTCAACATAATTGTATGCTCTAAGTTTCATAACAATTTCAAGTAGCAATACATCATCAGTATAAGGTACTTCTACAGGTGTGAATTATAAATATTTGTACTACACGAAGTTCAATAGATAGACAAATAGAAAGTCGAGAGTTGTCCAAGTGCTATCCTACTGTGACGTCAGAATGCAGGTAAGTACGGGTATATTCATATTTACATTTATTGCCAAGATTAGAAGAATTTGAAATATGTTCCTTATTAAAACGAGGAAATCATTCTATTGTTAGCATAAAAATGGCATACCCACGCCAATGACATATAATGAGCTACAATTCTCCGTCCGTCCGTCAGAAAACATATATTTATCTATACTATTTTTACATGTAAAATAATAGGTCCAATTTGTTAGCCAGTATGACGTTAAAGTGACGAATCAAAGAATCCAACTGATATATAATAAATAAAATATAGTTCAAAAGTGTAATTTAAGAATTACGGTCTATACCTTGTCTAATTTCAGAACAAAATTCTTTTTCCGAAACAATTTTTAATTCTGAAGGTTTGATATTCTTGTTCTACCGTATAGAGATTGTCACATTCTATCGCAGAACGAGTAATGAAACTAATTTTGTCTAAAAATAACTGTCTCAGCTAATTCGTTAGTATCTAAAACCATTAACCGACTGAATTTTCAAACATCTGTGCACCAAAGTGTTCAGATTTTGTTAATCGTTTATTTATCGATTTAATTTAAAAACTAACCTTAAAAGGCTTGAAATTTTAATTGTTTTTATAATTTCAGGGACCAAATTATGGTTTTATTCTACCTGCTCCTTGTTTAATGTTTTATACTTCTTAAATAGTTTTTTGGTTCAATGAAAGGTCCATGGTTTTACTGACGTAAATATAACCGGGAGTTTTCCGTGTTATAGTGATTCAAAGACGGAATACCAATACTTTAAACTTCATTAGCAAGGTCCGGACAGTACCAGACCTAAGACCAAAACTGACTACAAAATAACATACAAAAGTATATATAAATTTAAAAGTCAATTGTTCATGAACAATTGAAAGGTCCTTTTTTTCTTTTATTGATAGCATTCTTAGTTTAAAAATATATAGTTGCTAAGGACTTTTATGTTCATAACAAATGGCTGTTATGGACAAAATCATTCCTAAGGATAAAAATATTACTTCCAGTATTAAAAATGTCATATGTACTGTTCATAGTCTTTCAAGTTAAAAAAAATAAGTGATTGCTAAGGACTTATATGTCGTTGTTAGGAACAAAAATGTCATTTCCAGTATTAAAAATTTCATATTTATATTATTCATAGCCTTCTAAGTTCAAAAATATATGGTTGCTAAGGTGTTTTATGTCGTTGCTAGGGACTTTGACCTCTGACCTTGATCTAATTTATAGATCTTATTATGCTGAACATTTTTGCAATTCAAAGTTTTTTTCTATCTCTAACCTCTTTTGAGTTATAAGCAAAAAATAATCATTTCGGACCCGAAAAACAGTTTTTGTGCCCTAGGTCCATAATAGTTGGTCCAATAATTTTGAACCCAACATAACAAATGTACATGTAGATCTGGACAAGACACACATTTTCTTCGTTATATTTTATCAGCCATCTTTTACGGTTATTGAGTAAATCTGATAACAAACTAAAGTCAAAATCTAGGTCATGACCTTGACCTTAGACCTTAGATCAGTTTTCTTAGACACGTAAATTGATGATCATTGGTGAAGATTCTAGGTGGCTACAACTTACGGTTTCTGAGTTTTAGTGGCCAACCGACATCGGTAAATTTTCGAAGGGCATAACCCTACCAATGAGTCGTCGAATTTTTTCGATCCATATGTAACGAAGAACCAGGGTCTGTTCCTGAACAAATTCTACCCTTTGTTTTTTTCTACCTATTATGGTTACGGAGTTAGAATGATAGCAAGGTTTTCGGTGTTAGGGGAGATAACCCCTATAAAGAAAATGTTACGGGTCGTGCCCTCACCACAAGATAGCTTTTGGTCAACCGATACTAGATACTTAATATCATTTTAACATGTCACGTACTTTTTTTGGGAAATGTCGTTAAAGTTTGGCGGACAGAATAAAAATAATCAGAAGAAATACAGTAAGGTCTTTCCTTATAGAAAAAGGAAAGACCTTAAAAACAGTTACTATGGAAAAGTATTGGTGTCCAACGGATTAACTTGTCATGGTCAGAGTGATTTCCATCACGACAAACATATAATATTTAACAATAGAATTAATTGAATACAAAGAAATGTAAAAGGTTAGATAAACGGATTTACAAAAGAATAGTAAAAATGAAAGTTTAGAGAAAGAACCGGTCAACTAGTTCCAATGCATACATTGCAAATGGTTTGCTTCAATCGTTATGAATAAAGAACAACATAATTACATCAAAACCACATTATTTTCCTTGATGTGCAGCATATAGACCTTTTGTTTTTTTCTGCTTCGTATATTGATCGCGCGATAAAAAAGAAGAAAGGTCTTTGATAGTTTTAAAATACTACATTTCAAATTGCCCTATTATTTTTGACTCGGAGTATTGCATTTTAATCAATATTCTGTCTTGCAACTAATGAAACTGGTCTTGAACATTCATGTCAAAATTACATAATTTAGATTCAATTACTTTACTTTCCAAATACTTGTCTACTTCGAGGAAAAATTACATGTTCATGCATATTTAATACCACATAAACATCGCTCGATAACAAGAAACCCTTGGCATGTATTTCATTTTGACTTTCGTCGTATCTTAACAATTCGACGTCACTGTAATATAATGAATATAAAAGTACACGAAGGCTTTGCTTCCATTAAATGTAGGTAAATTCTAGAGATCAATAATGCCAATTACGCTGTATTTATAATTCATTTACCATGCTATTTTCAATCTCTTTGAATTAAAATGAAACAAAATCACTGATCTCGCGTTATGATGGTATCAATTTAAAAAGTAAAGAAATTTACCGTAAAATGATGATAATTATACAAATATAGAACAGACATTTCTATATTATAAGTTATAAAGCATATACCACATAGCAATTGATATAATCCTATTATTTTGGTGACATATATTGATATTGACGAACACATTTGTGGTTATGCATTTAATACAAATATTTGAATCGTGCTTAGTTATTTACTTCCCACATATATATTGTTTGTGCTAGGTCGCGTTCTATTTTTTTTACGTTAAAGGTTAGTCTCGTATATCTTACACAATAATAAATGATAAATCCATTCAAATCAATGCTTTGGATAAAAAAGTTCATTTCATTCAAGGGCGCCAATTAATCATATTTAAGGTATTTTTTATCATAGTTATAATTAACCTTGAGCCTCAAACATTAAATAGATTTAAGAAGATGTGGTAATAAGATAACTCTCTCATCCAAGTCACAATTAAATAGTTTGTATACTATAAGTGTACAAAAACAATCATGCTAGTCTTTCTACAGAAATGTTTGATTGACATTTTGTTTAAAACATTCTTTGTAACTATGCTATATATCACATGCCTTTGCATAATATTGAAAAATGTTTCAGCGTCAACTTTTTGTAGCCGAGGAGCAATAACTCTAATGAATTGTTTGATCTTTTATTTTTTTATTTTATACATATATAAGAATTATAGTGTGAGATCGCTAACAATGCAGCATTCCGTATATTTTCTTTTATCAAGGGCGTAATGCATCTATTTAAAAAATAAGTTGGTCAGAACTGATCACCGAACTACGCTGTAGATGTAAAGTCAGCACTTTAGATATAAAGTCCATGCACTTTACATATCCAGCGATGACTTACATCTCTAACGTTGACTTGCCATATCCAGTGCTTGACTTTACATCTCCAGCGCATGACTTGCATCTCTAGCGCTAGACTTTACATCTCCAGTGCTTGACTTGCCATCTCCAGCGCTTGACTTATATCTCGTCTTAAAAAGGTTTTACCATATTTGAAAGTTGGTGAATTTTAAGAAATGGTGTCATCTTTAGTTCAGCAATGAGTAAATCATAAAACATTGCACTCAATATTCAATGTAGAATTTGTGTTTGATTTGATTTTAAACATATTTATTCATTAAGATATGAAAAGGATTGAGCAACAGGCACAGCCTATAAAAGCTCTCTCAATAATACACGTACAAGGTATAATTCAATTACAACAACTGCATGAATTTAAAATAATGCAATATAGTGGAACATGCATGCTACTTGTGAGCACAGACGAGCAAATATATGTTAACAGTGTTACTTACAAAATGCATAAAGTATAATATTTAAATATATAGGCAATTAATCATCATGATCAGTTATTTAAAGTACCTTGAAACATGCAAATATCCTTTACAAGTCATTAGAAATATTTATATGGCTTGAAAGAGACACTAAGCTTGCTTAGTGGAATAAATGGATTAATGTAGGAGTGTAGAACAAAAACTAGATAAAACAAAAAATAAGTAAGTTTCAAACAAAACGTTGAGTGTCACTGATATATTTCTGAACAGATTTAAAAATAGTAATATTCATATCATATGAAAATAATCTGTTACCAAATAGTAGTAATTCAATATTTATGTCAACATTATCAACAATGGAGTAAATGGAATCAAGAAGGATCTGTCTTACATTATTATACTTAGGGCAAATAAAAAAAGAAATGTTGGTTATCCTCAACAGTGTTCTCGGATAAGAACTGATTTAACAAATGATATTTAAGGTTGCTAGCATTATTTCTGAGTTGACAATGACTTATCCCATAGTTGAAAGGTTTAAATATATCATCAGTCCTATAAAACTTATTCAGACCACTTCTAAATATACCCAAACTTGGTGATTTTTGTAAACTCAAAGGAAGACTATTTTTTGGGTTGGCAAATATCCACTTTTTGATATGGGACGAGCTCTGACGTCCCACGGCCCCAGCTTGTCTGGCAAAACAGCCGTTGGACGTCAGAGTAATCTCGGACTACTTCATAATCTGCAAACTTAAAGTCTCGAATTTGTCTCTTAAACGAGTGTTGTTTATAAAAATTTTAAATGAAATTTCAACTGAAACAGGGGAATAAGAACTGCATATCGGTGTACCTACAGTTACTGATTTAATTAAATTTTTGCAATTAGTCACACATAAATCAATACAAGTTCCAGTTTGAGTTGTAAAGTTGGTAGACTCCCAAACAACATTTTCCAAGTTTAATCGGTTAAGTTATTTTTTAAAAGAGTTACTGGAGTTTGACATTATATCACAATTGAAATCACCACAAAGGAAAACTGGCAAATTACAATCAAGTGCTTTATCTACTGACTCACTAAATAAGTCCCATATATTAGAATTTGAGTTTGGAGGACGGTATAAAACACCAACTAAAAATTTGTGTTTGATATTCAAGAACTCGAGACATTGTATACGTATCACTTTATCAACGTCAGGTCGGAAATGTGATCAATACTACTAGTATATATACGGGTGGATATTGGATCAATATATCTATAATCTGAATAATGCGTGGTCATCCTGACTTTCAAAATTGTTGTTCACTATTACAAATCTTTGAATAATTTATAAGACTGTACTTGAATTCCTTGTTATTGTTAATTTTCAATTTCGAACCTGAGTTTACAGCTTTGCATTTGACCTCATATTTCAGTCAGTTTCGGACAGTTCAATAAATATATAGAATATTTGTGGAGCGGTTCGTCTTGTTTTATTTATGAAATAAGCGATATTCAAAAGATACACGATTTAAATGTTGAATTCCTTCCACTTTATGGCCTATATTGTTTTCAGTCTTATCGTTATAAGACGTCTACTGAAATTAATCAAACAAAATCAATGTAAGTTATTGATAAGGGATTGACTGATTAGAAAACCCCTTCTTAACCTTTGAGTCAATGAACTCCGAACATGTATTATTTAAGCGATTGTTCAGGTATGAATTTATTTGATTTCATATAGCATATTTGAAATAAAGTAAAATATGACCAATTGTACTGAATCAAAACAATGTGAATAAAAAGAAAGTGTGCCATGTGTTATAATAGCAAAGACGAAGACAGCAATACAATACACACGTTAAAAACTGGGGTGTCATAATGTACGGAAAGAAGATATTAACATAGAGGTTGCAAGACTGTTATCACTTTGTTTCACAACCAGAAAAATAAACAAATATACGTACAAACAAACAAACAAAGAAATAAGTGTTTGTCTCCTCCATTAATTTTGAAAGTGCGAAAGGGCAATTGCCCTCATCTCTGGTGCATGTCCCCACCTCAAAAACAACCCAAACACGACAGGTTCGTGTATAATAGTATATAAATTATAACGACTGGTCATGTTCAGATCCGTGTTAACGTCACTTTTAATAAAAAAAAATTGTGACGGTTTTTAATTTCCTAAATAGCAACTTCTCATTTCTCAACAGTAAAATACCCTTTGCCAAATCGTTAAATTCCCATTTCACAGCAGTAACATACACAATCGTTTTAATCAATTAAAGTTACACTGGTGTTCATCACACAATTCTGACCTCTTTAACATATATTTTCTTCTTTCATACAAACTGACTAAATAGAGTTATGCGTTAGAACGACTTAAATTGACTTGATACATATGGTTGACGGCCAGAATCATGAATTAGATGAATGATACGACTCGCTTGTCAGGCAAATCACTAGCGAGTTATGTTTTTGGTGTAATACACATTGCTGTTTAAGACTGGTTGTATGCAATATTGCTTATGCAAAAATGCCTCAATTTGTTCAAGGAATTTGATATTGAAAAGACTTAATAAGGCGGGAAAATAGAAACTAGACAAGAAGATTTTTGAATATCAGTTATGTTGAACAGTTTTACTATGTAGACATTACCCACCAGCTCCATCCCAGCGTCTGGCAATAAAACCATCGTTTATGCTGGGCGTCTGTTTGATTGAGCGGGATGTATACATACGCAGTCACATTCGGTCTGAATGGGCACGTTAATTCCGCGAAAAGTGAGTGCCACTCTCTCTGTAAGATGAAGAATACGTGTAACTTCCTAAGGGGTTCGAGGCATATGTTTTGCCTTTTTTAACTTACACTCATTTTCCGTTTAGTCGACATATAATCTTCATGGTAAATAGGGCTAACTTCTATTTGACTTAGATATTGGTGTGGTTTAAATGTGATCATTTTGTAAACAATTCCATTTGTACTTTAAAAACTACTGTTGCAGGTTGACTACTTATCTGAAATGTACCATCTGCTCCGTTGTCCTTTCTCTACGGCATATTATGAGTGATAATTCTGAGTTTAGAATTACCAATCCATTATGTAATTGTATGAAACCTCATTTTGCATCTAATTCTGAATCGCTAAATTAGAAATGGTTTTATCGTTCTATTTCGGTTGTCACCTGGATAGTCATTAACATTGCAGATTTTTACATACTACATACATAAATGTCACGTGCAATTTTTTTAATGTCCAAATATAGTTTGTTATTTCTAAATACGAACATGGTCTGCAGATTTTATAGAAAATGTGATAATGCAGTTTCCGTATTGATAATCACTTAAATACAATTAGAGCACATTATAGATTAACAATAATTAATGCATCTACAACGTATCAGTTTCAACGCGAGAAGGAAAACCACTTTATGTTTGCATTAACAAATAGATTACCACATTGTCACAGTATTACTCTTTAACGTATTATCTTCTGTGTGTGGGTTAGTTCCTTCAGGACTCTTTTTGGGGAGGGTTCTTTTCGTTTACGTTATTTGATGGATATCGGTCAGATGTTTTTATATCGGGAACACTATTCTATTTACAGTTTTCTTGAATATCATCTCAAAATATTTTTTGCGTTTTCACTGTTTTGTGATCATTTAGTTAAAGGAACAGGAACAGGAATAATCACTAAAATTAGTATATTGAAAAAGAATGACAATAATTCGAAGACAAGAAGTGCTCTTTCCAGCAGGATATTTTTACCTTGTGCGTATTATATACTTACAAATTTCTCAGTGACAGTACAATTGTCATAAAAAAGGAAATCTTTAAAATTGATTAATAATGTTTTCGACAGAACCGAAACGCAAACATTATGAAAACATATTCGAAACCAGTTACTGGAATTTAAAACTGATAGAGTAAATTATCAGCAGAAATTGCTAACGTTATGGGTAATTATTTAAATCGGGTTTGCTCCTTTGTCCGTGCTGATGTTGATTTTTCATATAATAGCCTTCTTTTTTTGTACAAAAATAAGGTTGTTAGTTTTCTCGTTTGAATTGTAAATACATTGCTGACTATGCAGTATGGGCTTTGCTCATTGTTGACGTCCGTACGGTGACCTATAGTTGTTAATTTCTATGTCATTTTGGTCTCTTGTGGAGAGTTGTCTCATTGGCAATCATACCACATCTTCTTTTTTTTTTATATTTACCACTAAGAAAATCTTACTTTTATTGAAAAGAAAAACTAATTTAAAAAGCAAATGCAAGTTATTTCAAAACATGTATAGATGTAACCAGAACACAGACAAAGTTTGGTAGATATCTAACGTCTGTATAGTCTAAATACAATTAAAATTCGACTGGTTTTCTACTTTCAATTGCTCACGAAGTTATTGACTAGAGCCTTATTTTTTGGAAATGGGAAGCCCTAGTAAAACATTATAGATTTTACTCTCTCTCTCTTTCAAAAACAATGATTTAAGATTCATTTTAAGAAATTATGCACAGTGTTAATGATTTCTTTTTATTACGGTATTACTTCTACATAATCAGACCGCTTTTCACAGAAAAAAATTTGTGATCAGTTACGTAGAAGTTTAATGTTGCATCGAAAATTACTAGCTTAAATAAATACAATATTGCGGTAGAGGGAATTTATCGGATGCTAGTTACTTTAAACAGTGTTTTACGCGAACTAGAATACAGGTAATTCAGAATATGAACTTCTAACTAATGGTAAAAGATATAATTAATTAATATCAATTGCAATAATGAACTATTGAAGCTGTTATAGTTTTTATTGGGATGTAAGTCATACCCTTCCCCCACCAAAAATTAAAACCAAACCCAAAACAGACTTCCCAAACTGTTAAAATGTAATTAAGCTTTCAAAAGATGGAGGTTCGACTGATATCTTATTACCCCAGTCTGAAATTATACATTTAGAAAAATAGTATCTTATCTTTGTATGATACTTGAAAGTATACATATTATTTTATATACCTATTATAAGACAATTTAAAGTAAAACTCTGCAAATAGTAGATATAAGTACCAAATTTCGAATAATGTAATTAACAGAAGTATGAGAACTATTTTTGCTAGTTGACAGAGAATTTGACAATATTCGGTCGAATTTACAATTAATAAAGTATTTACAATCTCTGGTACGTCACAAACATATCCGTAAAGGTCTGATTGTAAAAGGGACCAGTACAATTTAGACAGTCTGAGATATAATCTGTTCGGCATAAATACATTACAGATTTATGACTGATAGGAATGATAGCAAAAGGGGACCAGTAGATTTTTTATAAAAAATATACAATATATTCGTAATAGATACATTACAGATTAATAACATTTGACGTATTCGTTAGCCTACATTATAAACGAAAAGCAAAAGCTTATTCAATAATTGTCAATCCATTCTTTTGTATTCTGGAACCGTGCTCGCCTGAAGTTGCATTTAAAAGAGTAAAGCAATACATTAAAACTTGAATTTTTGCTACTTTCTCACCATGCATGCAATTTTTTGAAATAGGAACCAAAAACAATAACTTAACTTTAATTCAAGATAGAAAAAAGATTCGTTCCTTTGATATGGAATTTAATAAGTAAATTGTCTTTAGTCTTTCGTCAGGCAGGTACCCATCTTGTAAATATGTTTTATTGTAAACAATTTAAAGTAACCCACTTAGTATTTTTCCAAATTAAAACGTTAACATTATTAAAAAATCGGATATGTTCATTTGAATGTCAAATGTTTATAATTTTTCAAATGAATTGAAATAAGTAATCGTGTTAATTAATTTACAATTGTCATGTCGGGACCTTTATATTATACAGTATATTGGCGGGACCTTTTATATCCACCTCATTTGGAGTCATGTGAAAAATAGTCTCATTCGCAATCATATATGTAAACATGATATACATGTATAATTATATATATATATTTATTCACTATCATAGGCAGACAATCTATAAATATAATTCAAAATTGGTCTATATATAAATTTTATATATATATATTTATATACCTGCAGCGAATTGATAGCATATATAGCAATTAAAGCCATATCAGACACTGTGTATATAATAGACAAGTGCTATTACAAAGCTTCCGCGACAAGCAAATGTTACAATTCTTTTTTTGAAGGCTGGATCTAGTGTTGTGTTAGAAATTCTATCCTTACAATACAAGACGTATGGACGTCGAAGGTATACAAAATGGTCGTAGGATCGTTACTCAAAAAATGACTTTAACTCGTAATTGTGTGTACAGACGGTTTTGAGGGTATGATTGCCAATGAAACAATTATCCATCAGTAGCACATGCCGTTGGTATTAGCAACTAAAGGTCACAACAATGGCTTCAATAATGAGCAGAACTCAACCGCATAGCAAGCTATGTAAGACACCCACGTAACAAAGCGTACAACAATTCAAACAACGACTTGCTGGTGTATGTACAGAACAAACAAAAAAAAACCAAATTGAATATACAAGAAAAAAACAACTGAATTATCGGTTCCTGACTTGAGAAACATACAGAATGTGGTGGTTTTAAACAAAACTATTTTATTTAAGTAACAAACTCTCATGTTGCCATACCTTTTAAAGCTTACATACGATAAGGGGTTTGCTTTATTGTTAGAGACCGTACAGTGAATCACATTGCATCTAGCATTTTGTCCTTATGGTGTTCGTGGAAAGTAGTATATCATAAGCAATTATACCACATCTCCTTATTTGAATATCATAGTCACTTTATTAGAGTGGAATTGCTCTTAAAAGTACAAATAAATCATGTCTGTGTATGCTTAAGACTTTTCTAAACCTAGTGATAAAAACAAAAAGATGGATTAAACTTTAGAATAACTGTCTGATTCCTGACTACGTATAGATACTTTCAAATGAAAATGATTTGATTAAATCAAAATACGTGAGTTCCAGCTTTTCATGGTTTTCTCATGTATTCGTGGTAGCAACCTGATACAGGTCAAGAAACAAAACGATTATATAAGCCGCTTTCTTCACTGTGATACACGTACTCTTTCCTAAGACTAGATTATTTCACTACTCACTTTTATAGTATTATTGTGCGTTTGTCTAACAAAAAATATCTTTTTTCAATGCCAGGTTTCATAACTTGTAATGAAATAGGGTCTTATTATTCATAATAATTTGATACCTTTGTTTTGCTTTCAATAGAACTGTTTAATATAATAAGATAGTCAAACCATTATTATTTATGAACAGCCGATGGTTGGCTTTAGGTGCATGATGTGTTCCCGATTGCAATTCAGTACAATTGTTTTGCTATCGTGTACAACAGATTTGTCTGTGCGCTAGTTATTAATATGTTTGTTATTCAGACATTGCCAAAAAAGACTGGCACTACACATTTTTTTCATAAAATCATGAAAACGATATTAGGGGTCGACCATTTGATATTACCGGGATGGAGGTGGCAGGAAGATTTTTCCTTCGGGTTGGTAATTTTACGCATGTTTATATTCTATCCAGCATTTAATGTTGTAGAACATTCATTTTTATCCTGCCTTGTGGAAAGTCATTTATGTTCAGTTCTCATCAGGCCGAGTTATTCATTTCAAAATCCTCCTACAACACCCTCCCCATCCCCCTTTTCCACCAACCCCTAAAAAATCGCTATGTCACGGTTATATTCGGTACAAGATCAACCCTAAAACTGGAGACATGATTCTTGTGTATAGGGTTTTAAAAGGATACGATAAGAAGAGATTTTGAAAATTTACTCTTAAACGATACCAAAGTATTTCACCGTAACAGTCTATAGATTTTTAGTCCGAGTTGATAAGTCTTTGCATAAAAACTTTTCGTCACTTGTTTTATTTACAGAAATTTTAACATAATTGTATGCTCTAAGTTTCAAAACAATTTCAAGTAGCAATACATCATCAGTATAAGGTACTTCTACAGGTGTGAATTATAAATATTTGTACTACACGAAGTTCAATAGATAGTCAAACAGAAAATCGAGAGTTGTCCAAGTGCTATCCTACTGTGACGTTATTATGCAGGTAAGTACGGATATATTCATATTTACATTTATCGCCAAGATTAGAAGAATTTGAATTATGTTCCTTATCAATTTGAGGAAATCATTCTATTGTTAGCATAAAAATGGCATACCCACGCCAATGATATATAATGAGCTACATTTTTACATGTAAAAAACCAAGGTCCAATTTGTAAGCCGGTATGACGACGAATAAAATAATTCAACTAATATATAATTACTAAAATATAGTACAAAGATGTAATTAAAGAATTACGATCTATACCTTGTCTAATTTCATATAAAAACAAATATTTTTCCATAACAATTTTTAATTCCGAAGGTTTGATGTTATTGTTCTATCGAAAAACGAGTTACTGTAATGAAACTAATTTTGTCTGAAATTAACTGTCTCAGCTAATTAGTTAGTATCTAAAGGCAATAACCGACTGAAAGTTCCAACATTTAGGCACCAAAGTGTTCAGATTTTATTAATCGTTCATTTATCGATTTAGCCTAATCGTAAAAGGCTTGAATAATTAAATTATTTTTATAATTTCAGGGACCAAATTTGGTTGTATTGTACCTGCTCCTTTGTTTTATTTTTTTAGACTTTTTAAATAATTGTTTGGCATGGTCTTACACGTGTAAACTCTACATCAAGTCGCATCTATTTTAGAAAGTGTATATGAGAGAATAGTACCCAGATAGAATCACAGACCATCCGAGCAGAAAAACCTATAAGATTGCAAACTTTTTTTTAGAGTTCATTCCAGTCTCTCTTTCTCATATCCCTTCTTTGTGAGTTTTGTAATACTAAAATTACAACAGGAACGGTAAACCACGAGTTTGTGTTCACGCACATCGTACAAAACCATATAGTACTTTTGAGTGCCTGTGGTTTATTTGTTTATATATACCACTAAGAACACGTTCTTAATAGGTTTTCATTTGGTGTGTTGCTCGGGCTTTTATTTAGTATTTTGTAGACAGACTGCAGTTGGTTTTTTCGTCGGTTTTCTTTTCTTTTGTCATGTTTTGACTTCTTTCTTCGACTTTTGAATTTGTATTCTCACTTAGGAGATATAATGACACCGTTGCCTTGGCAAGAATAAACTCATAATAGAAACCAGCCGTAAAATGTCTAGACGCGCGTGTCGTCTACAAAATACTCACTAGTGACATTCGAATAAAAAATAGTTAAAATTGACAAATAAGTACGCAGTTGAAGTTGAGAGATTGACAACTAAAAATTCATGAAAGATTAAAAATGATAATCAAGTGTATATTTAGTATGAAATTCAAAACAGTGTAGCTGTGGCCATTGATTGACACATTAAAGTCATTCATTGACTGGGACAATTTAGGTGAACGTTTGTATGTAACGACCAAAGCTCACTATGTACTTTTTAAAGACACTTAAACTATGGGGTCACCAAAGGTTCTCAACACCTAAATAAAGTAATTCGAAAAATTAATCAGAAATAACACGATATTTTGATTTATATCAATTATATAAATCAAAACACAAAGGTTATTCCTGATTAATTTTTCGAATTATTTTATAATTAAAGGCGTTAAGAAACCTTTGTTGACCCCACAGTTTAAATGTCTATCGTAGGTACGTCATGAACAGTGGTTGTTACAGACAAACGTTCACGTAAATTGTCCCAGTCAATGGATGATTTTGATGGGTCAATCAATGGCCACAGCTACACTGTTTTGAATTTCATACTATCATAAATAGTTAACAGTTTTTCATAACTAATTTCGTATTAAATTCGAAAGAAACAAAACAAAGACTTTAGAACAATTTTATAACCTCAACAACAATAAAGCGTCAGAACAAAGACATATATATGGTTTAGGAATAATTCTATAATGCCATGCTCTATGCCTATTTTAACACGGATAGGCAAAACATTTGCAAACATTTTAAATCGAGTGAACTAATCACTTGCGGTATTTAAATAGTTCATAATATCCCGATGTCAAATGCATACATTGAAAATGGTTTGCTGAAATAGTTATGACTAAGAACAACATTATAACGTCAAAACCACATTATTTTCCTCGATGTACAGCATGGTAACACTATGAGTCGTCTGCTTCATTTATAGATTGATCGCGCGAAAAAGACGAACACATCTTTTTTATGCCGAAGAAAGGTCTTTCATAGTTTTAGAATACCACATTTCATTACCCTTTTTTTTTGCTTCTGAATATTACATTTTTGTCAATAATCTGTCTTGCAACTAATGAAACTGGTCTTTAACTTTTATTTCAAATTTACATAATGTAAATTCAATCACTTTACTTTCAAAATACTCGTCTTCTTTGGGAACACATTACATGTTCAGGCATATTTAATACCACATAAACATCGCTAGACAATAAGAAACCCTCGTCATGAAATTCATTTCGACTTTCGTCATATCTTAACAATTCGACGTCACTCATACATAAATCTTGAATCAGATTGAAATATCATTGACCATTGAAGATACTTTCTTTAAATGTTTGAAATTCTACATTTAATCGTCATATCAAAGACCAATATCGAATTGTCCTCTTTATGCGTGGTTTTGTTTGTAAATAAGTATATATCGCATATGTATATTTGTATCACACAATTTATACAAAAGATTTACAACTATAACTCTGAATATATCACAAAATATGGTCAATAAATATTTCAGTTGATCGTTTCGGAATGTTCACGAGAAATTCAAATATCATTCTACTACTTGGCGTCTTTAAAAGGTTTTACCATATCTAAAAGTTGGTGAATTTGATGAAATGGTGTCAAATTTAGTTCAGCAAGGAGTAAATCATTAACATTTGCACTATATATCGAATGTTTTATGTGTGTTTCATATTTAAGAACTCGAGATATTGTGCAAGTATCACGTTATCAACGTAAGGTCGGAAATGTAATCCTTACTATATACTGGTGGATATTGGATCAATATATCTATAAATCTAAATATTGCTTGGTCATCCTGACTTTCAAAGTCGTTGTTTACTACTATGAATCTTTGAATTATTTATATGACTGTACATAATTTAAATTACTCAAGTTGTATATATTTAGATTCGACATTTGACGTCATATTTCAGTAAGTTTCGGACATTTAAATAAATGTATAAAATATTGCTGAAGCGGTTTGTCTTGTTTTATTTATTTATGAAAAAAGGCGATTATTTTAAAGATACAAAATTTAAATGTTGAATACTCCCCATTGTATGACCTATATTGTTTTCAGTCTTATCGGTATAAGACGTCTATACTGGAATCAATCAAACAAAATCAGTTTAACTTATTGATAAAGTATTGGCAGATTGGAAAACGCCTAGTCCAAATAATTATGACGTCTTGAAAGGCTATTATAATTTTTTTCTTTGACGCCTTACTTCGACGTCATAACGCTGAAGCCGCCATTTTCGGTTTGACTTTAATAGCATATTTTGCTCTCAACTTTGAGACCCAATTTAGCCATCAAATATTCATTGAAGGCTAAAAAAAATTGCATATATAAAAATTCAAACCTTTTATGTGTTTGTTTGTGCAAAATATTTCCAATCAATCCCTACAGAAATAATAATATAAATAGCAATTCCATCCGAGGCGGGAACATGTCGACTGCATTTTTTAAAACGTTTATCTGATTTCTTTTTAGGAGATTGTAAAATAATTTTTACACCAAACTCGGCAAAATTTGGACAGACCCGAATTTCCGGAACCTTTGTTTAACATTATCCGGAAATTCAGGTTCTTCAAAATGTACCGAGTTTGGTTCAAAAATATTTTTAGACTCCTAAAATGAAGCATCTTAAGGAGAAATCAGCTAAACGTTTCAATAAAGCAGTAAATTCCCTCTTAAAGTCCAACTGAAAATATGAGTTTGGCGTTATGACGTCGAAGTAAGGCGTCAAAAAAAAAATTATAATAGCCTTTCAAGACGTCATAATTATTTGGACTAGAAAACGCCTTATTTACCTTTGAGTCATTGCCCTCTGATTACTGATTTTCAATATAAAACCGATGTTTCGATTCTTGCTTCGATTCTTGCGTCATTGTTGATGTCCTGTATTATCCTACGAGACGTACTTTAAAACAAAATATTCAAGCAAATTTTCGATATCCAAGTGCCAAACCTCCAGATTTTTTTAATGACTATTTAACGAAAATTCTAATAATTTTATGTATAAAATTATACTTCAATATCAACGTAAACATGATTAGTGTGTTTGAGATCAGCAGTTTGGTTAACGTGAACCTTATGCAGATATGTCGTATCTTGTTCATAAAACCAATGGAGGGAATACGTAAAATGTCTTGTTTAGGTACCCAAAAAAAAATCTTCCTTTGAAAAAGAACCATACTGATTCCAAAAACAAATACACCAAATTTGAAAGATGATATCACCAGAATACTGGACTTTGGTTTTGTAGGTTTGATATTTCAACAGACAGTTGGTATGCCACTGAGTACTTATAATGTACATCTACATGCTTACTTGATTTTGTACTCATATAAAGCAGAATTCATACAGAATTATTTTTAAAAAACAAGTACTTTTACTAAGGCTTGCTTTACATCCTGATCTTAATAAAATGTCCCAGAAATTGACACAAATGAACGACTTTAGACTAGTAGATGAAAATCGTATGATTTTAACTTTCCTATGGTCTACTTCTCATTTCTCATCAGTAACCTACCCTCTGCTCAAATGTATCGCTTTTTTATAATTTTATACGTTACGCTCATGCACTTCACAATTTACAGACTTCAGTAACATAGATGCTCTTCTTTAAAAAACAAAACTGACCGTACGATGATCTATTGTTATTAATTTCTGTGTCTTTTGGTCTCTTGTGGAGAGTTATCTGTTTGGCAATCATGCTACATCGTCGATTTATAAATATGCGGCAAAATGAGTGAAATCGGTACTGCATACCTTTTCCGTCAGAATCAAGATTTGGTTCTAATACGACGTGTAGTTGTCTCAACTCACTAAAGACTTGTTTTTGGTTCTATACATTGCTGTTGAAGACCATTTTTATACAATTGTTATGTCAAAATACCACATTTTGTTTTGTGCATTATGTATGGAGCGAAAAGTCGATATGGCCAAATTAAATTAAATTAGACAGCCGACAAGATTTTGAAATAGCAGTAATGGAGGTCGCTTTAGTTTCACTCAATCAACATACATTTGTATTATATTTTAACGCAAAGGAGTCTTCCATTGGGTCCTCCCGTCCAGCAGTTAAGCCCTCGCAAACGCAAAGGGTCTGTTCGATTGAAAGGGATGTATAAATACGCATCCATATTCGGTCGAAATTTGGACGTTAATTCCGCGAATGGTGAGAGCAACTCTCTCTGCGAGATAAAAAAAAAAATTCGTGTAACTCTCTAAGGGGTCTGTATTTGGCCTATTTTGAGGAATATGTTTTGCCTATTCAACATACACTGGTTTTCCCTTTAGACGCCAGATAATAAAGTATAAAGAGCTTACCACATATTTGGCTTAGATGATTGATTGGTTTAAATGTGATCATTTTGTTGATAAATTCATTTGTACTTTTAAAATTACTGTTGCCGGTGGGCTACTTATCTGAAATGTACCATCCGATCTGTTTTTCCTCATCTTCGCTTGCCAAGTGTTACGATCCACTCCCGAGAGCGGGAGTGGATCGTAACCCTTGGCTAGCGAAGATGTGTTTTCCTTCGTCCATGATATACTATAAGTGATAATTCTAGGTTTAGAATAACATATCCATTATGTAATAGTACCTCATTTTGCATTAATTCTGAATCGCTAAACTAGAAATGGTTTTAATGTTCTATTTCGGTTTACATCGGGATAATTTTACTTCATTATCAAGGTAGATTGTTACATACAATATAGATGAATGTCACAGACAATTTTTATAATATCCAAAAATAGTTTATTGTTTCTAAATACGAACATGGTCTGCAGATTTTATAGAAAATGTGATAATGCAGTTTCCGTATTGATAATCAATTCAATACAATTAGAGCACATTATAGATTAACAATAATTAATGCATCTGTATTTTATAAGTTTCTCTTTAACTCTTTAACTATTATCTTCTGTATGTGGTTATTTCCTTCAGGACTATGTTGGGGAGGGTACGTTCGTAAACGTTGTTTCTTGGTATCGGACAATTAGTTTTAAATCGGGAACACTTCTCGATTGATAGTTTTCTTGAATATCATCTCAAAATATTCGTTGCGTTTTCACTGTTTTGTGATCATTTAGTTAAAGGAACAGGAACAATCACCTGAATAAATCGAGAAAAAGAAGTACTCTTTGTAGCAGGATATGTTTACCTTGAGCGTATTATATACTTAAAACATTTCTCAGTGACAGTACAAATTGTCATAAACTAATTCAAAGGACATATATCATCATATTCATAACACTGTAGCCATGACCTAAATTCTCCCATTGACTGGAACAGTTTAGGTTGTTGTTTGTCTGTAACGACCACCGCTGACGACGTACTTTTTATAGACATTTAAACTGTGGAGTCACCGAAGCCAGGTTTTCATGTTTTGATAATCAATTTTTATGATATCGCAATTACTTTCAAAAACAATTGATTTAACTGGCTTTAGAAGTTACAATGCATGTGTTGATAATTATATTTTTTCGGACGTCAAAGCGATCTATCAATTGCGGTTGTCGAATTATATCATCTTTTTCACTTTATTTGGTCTCAAATTTTATTTAAGAATGAATGCATGATCAACTTTCAAAAAGTGTGCAAATACAAAACATATAGACAAAATATACTTCTGTCAGGACTGCCTTTTTTAGACAGTAAAAAAACTATTTGGATCAGGCCTTGTGAAATTTTCATTTACGTTATTGTATAGGTCTTTCATTTCATTTAAGTGAGTTGACCAAAGTAGTATTGCGGACCATTTGCCAGTTTCCATGCGGTAAACGTGTTGTTTTTTTTTCACTCGCTCTGTTATCATCCACTTAATTTTGTGTTTGTCATGCCAAGACCTTTTGAAGCTTTCATGTTATACAGTGTGTGGTTTTTTTTGTGAAGGTCATACGGTGACCTATAGTTGCGAAAGTATGTTGGTCCCTGGAAAGAATTTATCTGATTGTCTATAACACCACATATTCTTATATATATATGAGAATTGAATTGTCAAAGAGACAACAACCAGATTAAAAAGCAGAAAACAGCCAAGGCAATTTGTAGATCTTTCGTATCTAGGGAAATAGTATATAAGCCATACTCAAGTTATATTGTCGTAAACTTTTGCAACCGGCTTCTATGTTTCTATAATGCACCGTTCATCTTTTTTATTGGGCCTCGACTTTTCCATTGGACAGACAATTTTGTTTTCGACAATTTTAAAAATATTCACTTTTTTCAAAATGATACAGGCCGCATTTTTTTTTTTGCGCCTGTCCTAAGTCAGGAGCCTCTGGCCTTTGCTAATCATATATCTTTATTAATTTTAGTTCATTTATTTGTTTAGGAGTTAAGTATATGACGTCCATTTTCACTGAACTAGTACACATTTTTTTTGTAGTTTTTCGCTATCGCTCGGGGAAAAACAATTACGAATATAATGCCAACCCATGTTAAAACTACAATATAGTATAGCTTGCATCAAATATTTCTTAAACCTACAAACCTTTTGTGTCCGTCTTTGATTGAGTTGGCATTAAACAATACAAGATTATATACGACACAGTGCAACTTTCAACAAGAACAAGAAAATTGATTTTAAAAATGCGGCTTAAAATTAAAATTTGCTTGAAGTGAAAAAATCAACAGTTTGTTTTTCATTTGAGATCAAATAATTGTTATAATATACACAACATTACTTTTTTCAATATAAACATTCAAATTATTTTGTTTTTTATTCGTTTACATCATTTTTAAAAAGACCTGCTTTCGATATTAACTAGACCATAAATGATAAAAGCGATGTTCATCATATTTCTTCTGTTGCAAGTTTAATTTAGTAACTTTGTGTCATGAATTGGTATTGATGCCATCTCGCAGGTTTTTAAATAAGAATAAAGGGGTAGTTAGGTTGTGTTATACGTGCATGAGACACAAACAAAAGACAAAAAAGTGCAACATTCATTCAACAAAAGAATACATCACAAGAATATAAGTTTTCTAAGAAAAAAAAACAAATTCGTGAAAGTTGTGTTGGACTTGAATAGCCAAGGCGATCTGACAAATATCTGAATGAATGAATATATTTATGGTGTTAAACAAAACAAAAAATAATTATCCGAAACTCTTCACAAACAAAACCCACATGAATAGCATGTAAACTTACTTTTGTTTTTTTTAGGATTTAATGATATAAGCTTTGGACACTATTATTCTTAAAAATGAAACTATTGTATAAAAAAAAAAAAAAAAACAAAATATTCCTTAAAAACTTTAGGAAAAGAAAGTTTCATTTAATGTATCGAAATGTGTAACAAGTGATTATTCAAATACTCACAAATCGGCCTCTGATAGACCGGGTGAGCGTAAAATCATCGCCAATGAAAAACAAGCTATAGGTAATGTTTTTAGCATCATTACTAACAAAAGTTTTACGGACATTGTCATGAATTTCATTCTAAGCATGCGAACTATTCTGGTTAGTTGACAGACAATTTGATAAACTCGTTTGAATTCATAAAAAGTATTTCCAACCCATGGTACGTCACAAACATATCCGTATAGGAATGATAGTAAAAGGTGACCAGTAAATTTTAGAGTTTCAATCTGTTCATAATAAATACATTTCAGATTAGTAACATATAAGATTATAGAAAAAGGGGCCCAATTTATTTTATACTGTTACAATGTGTTCGTAATAAATACATTGCAGATAAGTAATGATTATTAACTATCAAAGACAACTTCTTTACAGTGTCATTAAATACGATTTCGAAAGTAAAAGTTGAATCAAATAAAGTATGTCGTGTTAGTTGGGGTTTTTTTTGGTTTTTTTTTGTTATTGTTTTTTTGAGGGGGGTCAAAAATTGACAAGACCAAAATGCTGACTATCATGTCACTAGTTATCTATTAAAAGTAGACAGTTTAGGTCAGTTTTTGTCAAAATAAGCCTGAAGACTTCGGCGATACAAAATGATTATTGACTTTCAAGACAATAATTTGACCACATAAATAAACATATGCAATCTACGATGTTGGAAATTGTTGCATATCAGGGGCGGATACAGAAATATTCACAGCTCCCCCTATATCCGCCTCTTGAAATAAGCTCAGCAATTTTTATTTTTGAAAAGAAGTCAGCAAAAAGTGAAACTTCAATTCCTATCGAAACACCGATTTCGTTGACTAATTCTACCGTCAAAGAAATGATTATTTATAATTACATATAGGTTACAGATGAAATAAGCTGTGCGGTAAATTATTTTTAATCAATGATATATAAAATGCATGGGCTATCTTATTTTTCTCTGTATAGTTATATTGGGATCAAATGCATGTTGGTATTTTTTTATGCCTCAAATTCTAAAATGTTTTTAAGGACTTCGGCTAGTGTATTTTCAGTAAATGTAAAGTAAAGCAAAAAGAAAGTATTATCATATCAAAAAAGCTCTCAAACTCCTAAATATTTCGTGAATCTTTTTATGGTTTTATTGATGTTAAACCATGTTCCTTTCGTTCATGGTGAATGTTTATTTATTAGTAAAGAGCCAATGTTTTATCGGATAGTAACCCGTAACAAATTATAAATCTAATATTTTTGATTCAAGAAACAACTTTGAAAGACTTTAATGGATAACCCAGAGATAATTTGCTTACTTAAGTTGCTCGAAGGTTTATTAAATAGACATGTTAAAGATTTATTTAGTTGTTCTATTGTTGACAATGTCTTTTTAAAATTGACGAGTTCATTCTACTCTGAAGTATTACTGTGCATATGTATTTTGTCAATTCATTTTATTTTTTTTATCTTCTTTACTTATTTTCTTATAAACCATTTTGATATTTGTTGTTATTGTCATTCCCCCTTTGGCGTTTTCCATATCAACACACAAATCAATAATGAATAATGGTCTCGTGGTAGCGTTCTTGCTTTGGGTGAGAGGGTCATAGATTGGTTGAACGACCGGAAGAAGTCAGATAATTTTAAAATTGGTATTTGCTGCTTCTCCCACAAAAATGTGGCATTCTTTAAAAAGAAGAAACTGTCGGCTCTAAATCTATAAAAACCATCATTTTATGAGCTAAAGACTCAGCGTGACTTGTACAAAAAGTGTGTTTCATGAAATTCTTACCATTTCCAATAAACGTAACCCTAACCCTAACCCTATGATGATCTCTTTTGCAAATTAAACCGGTGTTTGAAGAGACTAAAAGACACCGCCATATCAAAACGCACGACAATTCAAACAAACTTACGGACGTATGTACAGAACAAACGAAAAACAAATTGTATATACAAAAAAAGAAAACTACTGAATAAGGGGCTCCTGACAAGCACATGGTGGTGTAAAAAACTGTTTTCTTAAAGAAACTAAATCTTATGATGTCATACCTCTTATAGTTTAATATATGGTATAGGGTTTGCTCATTGTTGGAGACCGTAAAGTGACCTGTCATTGCCGCTAACATTTTTTTTTAGTCTTCATGGAAAGTATTATATCAAAAACAATGCTTGAAACTTTTTCTGGTAATTAAAACAAAAAGATGGATTAAACTTGATAATAACTGTCTAATGCCTGACTACGTACAGATACTTTGAAATTAAAAAAATAATTTGATTAAATCAAAATACGTGAGTTCAAGCTTTTCATGGTTGTCTCATGTATTCGTGGTAGCAACCTGACACAGTTAAAGAAACAGAACTATTATATAAGCTGCTTTCCCCACTGTTATACACGTACTCTTTCTCGGTTATTTAGAACTAATCACTTTTATAGTATTATTGTACGTTTGTCTTACAAAAAAAAACTTTTTTCAATGCCAGTTTTCATAACTTGTAATGAAGTAAGGTCTTATTATTCATAATAATTTGATACCTTTGTTTTGCTTTGAATAAAATTGTATAAAACATAATAAGATAGGCAAACCATTATTATTTATTAACAGCTGATGGTTGGCTTTCATTGCGTCAGATACAATAGGTGCATGATGTGTTCCCGATTGCAATTCAGTACAATTGTTTTGCTATCGTGTACAACAGCTTTGTCTGCCGATAGTTAGTAATATGTATGTTAATCAGACATTGCCAAATAAGACTCGCACTACACATTTTTTCATAAAATCATGGAAACGATATTAGGGTTCGACCGTTTGATATTCCCGGGGTTGAGTGGATGGAAGATTTTCCCTTCTGATTGGTCAATTTACGTATATTTATTTCTGTCCAGCGTTTAATGTTGCAGAACATTCATTTTCACCCTGTCTTGCGCAGTCATTTATGTTCAGTTTTCATCATTTTCAAAATCCTCCTACAATCCCCCCTCAAAGATAAGAAAAATTGCTTCGTTATTGTAGGTCACGGTTACATTCGGTACACTACCAACCATAAAAATGGAGACAAGATTCTTTTTATATGGTTTTAAAAGGATGCGATATAAAGAAGAGATTTTGCAAATTTACTCTTAAACGATGCCAAAGTATTTCACTTTAACAGCCTATAGAATTTTAGTTTTTGCATGTAAACTTTTCGTCACATATATTTATCTATACTATTTTAACATGTAAAATAATAGGTCCAATTTGTTACCCAGTATGACATAAAAACGACGAATCAAAGAATTCAACTGTAGTAACTAAAAATAGTAGAAAAGATGTAATTTAAGAATTACGGTCTATACCTTGTCTTATTTCAAATCAAAAGTTCTTTTTCCGTAACAATTTTTAATTCTGAAGGTTTGATGTTCTTGTTCTACGATATTAAGACTGTCATATTTTATCGCAGAACGAGTAATGAAACTAATATTGTCTTAAAATAACTGTCTCAGCTAATTCGTTAGTATCTAAAGCCACTAACCGACTGAATGTTCAAATATTTTTGCCCCAAAGTGTTCAGATTTTGTTAATCGTTCATTTATCGATTTAATTTAACCTAACCTTAAAAGGCTTGAATTTTTTTATAATTTCAAGGAACAAATTATGGTTTTATTCTACCTGCTCCTTATTTTATGTCTTAGACTTCTTAATAGATGTTTGGTTCAATGAAAGGTCCATGGTTTTACTGATGTAAACTCTACATCAAGTCACACCTATTTTGGAAATTTAAAGTGTATCTGAGAGAATAGTAAAAATGAAAGTTGAGAGAAAAAACCGGTCAACTAGTTCTAATGCATACATTGAAAATGGTTTGCTGAAATCGTTATGAATAAAGAACAACATATTTACATAAAAAAACACATTATTTTCCTTGATGTACAGCATATAGACCCTTTGATTTTTCTGCTTCATTTATAGATCGAGAGATAAAGACGAACACATTTTGTTTGCTGTAGATAGGTCTTTAATGGTTTTAAATTACTACATTTCTCATTCCTATTAACTGAGTTTTTTTACTCAGAGTATTGCATTTTTTTCAATATTCTGTCTTGCAACTAATGAAACTGGTCTTTAACATTCACATCAAAATTACAGAATTTAGATTCAATTGCTTTGCTTTCCATATACGTGCCTACGTGGACAATAACATGTCTATGTATATTTAATACCACATAAACATCGCTCGAAAAAAGGAAACCCTCGTCATGTATTTCATTTCGACTTTCGTCATATCTTAACAATTATGACGTCACTGTTATATAATGAATATCAAAGTACACGAAGCTTTGCTTTCATTAAATGTAGGTAAATTCCATAGATCAATAACAGCAATTGCGTTTGCATTTAAAATTCATTTGATGAATTTGATCTTGATTCTACCATGCTATTTTCAACCTCTTTGAATTAAAACAAAATCACTAATCTATAGTTATTATGGTATCAATTTAAAAAGAACAGAAATATACCATATACAAATATAGCACCGACACATCTATTTATACGTTATGAAGAATGAAGAACACAATACATTTGAAATAATTCCATTATTTTGGTGACATATATTGATATTGACAAACGCATTTGTGGTTATGCATTTAATAATATTTGAATCGTGCACAGTTATTTACTACCCACATATACGTTTTTTTGGGCGAGGTAGCGTTTTTGTTTTTGTTTTGTTTTTTCACTTTAAAGATAAGCCTCATTATCTTACACAATAAGGAATGTTGAATCCATTCAAATCAATGCTTTGGGTAAAAAGTTCAGTTCATTCGATGGGCGCAAATGAATCATGTTTAAGGTATTTTCGATCATAGTTATAATTTACCTTGAGCATCAAAACATTAAATAGATGTAAGAAGATGTGGTATGAGTGCCAATACGACAACTCTCTCACCCAAGTCACAATTAATTAAATAGTTTGTAAAAGAGGGATGAAAGATACCAGAGGGACAGTCAACTATAAGTGGACAAGAACAATGATGCTAGTCTTTATAAACACGTTCGCTTGACATTGTTACAAACAAAAAACAGTATTTGTAACTATACTGTATGACACATGCCTTTGCATAATATGGAAAAGTGTTCCAATGTCAACTTTTATCAGTTGAGCAGCAATAACTCTGTTAAATTGTTTGATCATTTATTTATTTTTTATTTTATAAATATCATACAAGAAATATAGTGTGCGATCGATTACAGTGCAGCATTCCGTATACTTCCTTTTTATCAGAGACTAATTAGTTATCAAAGGTACCAGGATTCTAATTTAATACGCTAAATGCGCGTTTCCTCTCTTTATAAGACTCATCAGTGACGGTCAGACTAAAAAAGTTATAAAGTCAAACTAGAACAAAGTTGAAGAGCATTGAGGACACAAGATTCCAAAAAGTTGTGCCAAATATGGCTTAGGTAATCTCTTCCTGGGATGAGAAAATCCTTAGTTTTTCGAGAAATATAAGTTTTAATTTTGTAACAGGAAATTTATAAAAATGACCATATAAATGATATTCATGTCAACACCGAAGTGCTAAGCGTATCTATTAAAAAAGTTAGTCAGAGCTACTCATCGAACTACGCTGTAGAACTGCGCTGTAGATGTAAAGTCAAGCACTTTAGATATAAAGTCCATGCACTAAATAGTGTCTCAAGCGCTGAACTTTACATCTTCAGTGCTTGACTTGACATCTACAAGTGCTGGACTTTAAACACCATATCTCATTTTATCTTACCTCCTATACATTTCCAGGAATATGATTGGTTAAAAGCGTCCGCGTGCAAACCGTGTATATTTGATATTATGTTAGTAGGGAGGCGGGCTTATCTCATACACGGTTAGTAGTGGAGTTACGTCCCTTTATATTCCTTATTAGCTAAGAAGGGGGCGGGGCTTATTTCATACACGGTTAGTCATGGTGTTATGTCCCTTTATAAAAAACAAAACGGTACTGAGAAAAAATCTTAAAAGTTCCAACAGACGAAGAAATTGATGATTAAGATTGAAATAAGTTCATAAAACACATTTAAACCTTACAAGTCGTTATTGTTGGCATCTGTTTTTTTTTTTTGTAGGATCAATGGAAGTGTTTTCTTAGTGCTAACAGTATTGAAGACTTGCTAATTTTGAGAAACACTAGTCTTAATTTCACACGTTAATATAGTCGGTAAGATAAATTCGTTACATAGTGTGCTAGTGACGTAATACGGTATATATGGGGTCAGTAAATTCCATATGGGAATTCGAGCTCCGCTCTCACCCCATATGGAATTTACTGACCCCATATATACCGTATTGGGTCACTAGCACACTATGTAACTAATAATATGCACGAAACTAACAGGGCTTGTTGGTCAATTTTACATTTACGTAGAAAGTTGTTTATTTGAAAAAGATTGAAATGTCATTGGTCATTGAAGATACATTCTTTAAATGTATTAAATTCTACATATGTACGTCATCTTGAAGTCCAATATAGAATTCCCTCCTTATACGTGTAATGATTTGTTTGCCAATAAGTATATATCGCATATGTATATGTATTTAACATTTTATACAAAAGAATTACAACTATAACTTTGAATACTTCACAAAACTATGGTCAATAAATATTTCAGTCTGATCGTTTCAGAATTTTCACGAGACATTTCAACTTATCAATATTAAATTTAAATATCAATCGACTTCTCGGCGTCTCTTAATAAAATAAGGTCTCACCTTATTTAAAAGTTGGTGAATTTGAGGAAATGGTGTCAAATTTAGTTCAGCAATGAGTAAATCATAAAATATTGCACTAAATAAAGGCAACAGGAGTATACCGCTGTTCAAAACTCATAAATCCATGGACAAAATCGGGGTAACAAACTAAAACCGAGGAAAACGCATTCCAATGTTGAATGTGTGTTTGATATTTGAGAACTCGAGACATTGTACACGTACAATGTAGCATGTTATCAACGTAAGGTCGGAAATGTGATCCATATGATACTATATACGGGTGGATATTGGATCAATATATATTTAATCTAAATAATGAATGATCATCCTGACTTTCAAAATTGTTGTTCTCTACTGCGAATCTTTGAATAATTTATATGACTGTACATAATTTAAATTCCTCGGATTGTATATATCTAGATTCGAACCTATTTTTACAGCCTGGCATTAAACGCCATATACTTCAGTCCGTTTCGGTCAGTTCAATAAATATGAAGATATTTGTGTGATTTTATAAAGATACACGATTTTAATGTTGAATACTTTTCATTTTATAACCTGTATCTTATTCAGTCTTATCGTTATAATACGTCTATATTGAAATTTAAAAACAAACAAAATCAGTGTAACTTATTGATAAAGGATTGGCAGATTGGAAACCCCCTATCTATTTATGTATTATTTAGACGATTGTTAAAGTATGAATTTATTTTATTTCATGTAGAATATCTTTTTAAAAATATATATATGACCAATTGTACTGAATCAAAACAATGTGATTAAAAAATGTATGTGGTGTGTTATAGCAAGGAGACAGCAACGCAATACACACGTTAAAAACTGAGGTGTCAATATGTACGGAAAGAAATATACTAACATAGAAATTTCAAGACTCGTAGTCACTTTGTGTCACAACCAGAAAAATAAACATTTGTACGTAAAAACAAACAAACAAAGAAATAAGTGTTTGTCCCCTCACTTAATTTTGAAAGTGTGGAAGGGCAATTGCCCTCTTCCCTGGTGCATATCTCCACCCCAAAAACAATCAAAACACGACAGGGTCGTGTATAATAATATATATATTCTTACGACTGGCCATATTCAGATCCGTTTTATCGTCCCTTTTAATAAAAATTTTGTGATGATTTTTAATTTTCTAAATATCAACTTCTTATTTCTCAACAGTAACATATTCTCTGCCAAATCGTTAATTTCCCATTTCTTGGCAGTAATAAACCCAATCGTTTAAATTTTAATTGAAGTTACACTCGTGTTCATTACACAATTCTGACCTCTTTAACAGATATTTTCTTATTTCATAAAAACTGACCAAATAGAGTTGTGCCGTTATACACGTTGCTGTTTAAGACCTGTTGCATGTAATATTGCATATGAAAAAAAGCCTCAATTTGTTCAATGGATTTTTAAAATATGAGAAAGTCTTAATAAGGCGGGAAAATAGAAAACGAGACAAGAAGATTTTTGAATATCAGTTATGTTGAATAGGTTAACTATATAGACATTAATTAGCATTGTACTGATACCAAAAGGAGTGTAAACTGGCATCCCTTTAGTCCCCTTCAACTCCATCCCAGCGTTTGGTAATAAAACCATCGCTACTGCTAGGCGTCTGTTTGATTGAGCGAAATATATACATACGCAGCCACATTTGGTCTGTATAGGCACGTTTATTCCGCGAAGTGCGGGTGCCACTCTCTCTGTAAGATAAAAAAAAAATATACGTGTAACTTCCTTAGGGGTCCGTAACTTGACTATTTGAGGAATATGTTATGCCTTTTTCAACATGTACTCATTTTCCCTTTAGTCGACATATAATATTGTTGGTAAATAGGGTTAACTTCTATTTGGCTTAGATATTGGTGTGATGTAAATTTGATTATTTTGTTAATAATTTCATTTGTATTTTTTAAACTACTGTTGCAGGTGGGTTATCTGAACTGTACCATTCGCTCTGTTTTCCTTCGTCCATGATATACTATAAAATTACAGACAGTTTACCCTCTCGGTCTAAATGATAATATCATGGGAATTGGTAATATATCTAGAACCAATTCCGTTAACATTTTGGATATAGTTTCTAAAACTGTTCGTAAAAAACGTTCTCACGGTCGTAGAACAAATCGAAATCAAAGAAAATTTCGGGCCAATCATACCAATATTTCGGACCTAATTTCTATTTCAAAAAACAACGGCAGACATTATCTGTTAACAAAACTCTGTTCGTTACAGGTTAATAAGTTAAATAAAATTTTGGAGGATTGCAACACAATTTCATATAGCAGTCCTAAGTATGAAATTGTTCAAATTATTATGGCATATTGTTATTCTAAATTATTTCCCAAAATTGATCGCCCTGAAGATCATAAAAAACATTTTATTAAAATAAAGTATGTCAATAAAGGCTTTGATTTTGTAAATATTGCCGGTATATTTAACGACCATTCTGTTAAAGAACAAATTCCTGGATATTTTGACAATACTGAGCTACCTCTTATTTGTTATATTTACAAGAAATCTACCCGGAAATTTGTGTTTAATTATAGTCAATTGTGTAAAGATGTTAATATCAGTAAAAATACACCTACTTCATGTAATTGCAGTAATTCCGAATATATTTATGGACCCATTTCCCATGTTATAACAGGAGATCTTAACATCGTTCAAGACCGAGAGTTAAAATCATTCCTCAGTAAAGGACCTAAATATCGTCCCCCGTCAATTATTAATTGGAATGAGTGTCGTAATATCATCAACGACTCACTCCATACTTACTGTATGAAATGGATAAAACGGGAAAAAGCTGAACTCCATACTTACTGTATGAAATGGATAAAACGGGAAAAAGCTGACAAAAAATCTTTGGACTCTTTTTTTAATTCAGTAATGAAGATAGTTGATATACGTATTCAACATTTTAAAGAACATTTTACTATAAACAATAACCACAATAAACCTATTTCTCGTATCAAACATAAACTAAAAGAACTAGCCAAGGAATTTGTTTTTGTCCCGGCAGATAAAGCTGCTAATAATATTATTATCGTTTGACGTAAATTTTACATTGAGGTTCTGAAAAAGGAAATCACCAATTCACCAACATTCCAACTGACTCCATTTTTTAGAAAACGAAATCTGTAACAAACATAAACTTTTAGCCACCGCTTTACAAGCAGAGCCAAATACAATGAAAGTCCCAACTATGTATTGGCTTCCGAAGCTACACAAAACCCCTTACAAATATAGATTTATTTCGTCTTCAAGCCATTGTTCAACTACTAAATTGTCTATTCTTCTTACCAGCACACTTGGTACAATTAAAAACCTGATAATAAATTGTTCAAATAAGGCCTTCGAAAATAGTGGAATAAATTACTTTTGGAGTGTCAAGAACTCGTTGGAAGTACTTGATAAATTGCAAGCTTATATTGGTGATTTTGAATCTGTTCAAAGTTTTGATTTTTCTACCCTGTATACCACATTGCCTCACATTCTCATTAAGAAAAAATTCACACACCTAATTAAATGGGCATTCAAAAAATCAGAATGTGAATATATATGTTCAAACTCTTTTAGGTCATTTTTTAGTAGCAATAAACAAAAAAACTATGTTAATTGGACATGCTTTGATACTATATATGCCCTTGAATTTTTACTAGATAACATTTTTGTTCGCTTTGGGGATTCCGTATATCGTCAAATTATCGGAATTCCAATGGGGACTAACTGTGCACCACTTATTGCGGACCTGTTTTTGTATTGTTATGAGTTACAATTTATGACAAAAATAAGCAAAGACCCATCGAAACAACATCTGATAAACAAATTTAATAATACTTTTAGATATTTGGATGATATTTTGGCTCTCAATAATGACGACTTCAGTATGTATATTAATGAAATTTATCCTGTTGAACTTACTTTAAATAAAGCTAATACTAACAATGACCACTGCCCTTTTCTCGATCTTGATATCTATATCACTAATGGAAAGCTGAATACTAAAATTTATGATAAAAGGGATGATTTTTCATTTCCTATCGTTAATTATCCGTTTTTAGATGGTGACGTTCCCTTGTCACCATCCTACGGTGTTTATATATCTCAACTTGTACGATTCGCTCGTGTATGTAACAATGTTTTAGATTTTAACGAGAGAAATTTATGTATTACTGAAAAATTATTACACCAGGGTTTTCGATATCACAAACTAGTCAAAACATTTACTAAATTTTATCATCGGTATAAAGACATCATTCGTAAATATAGCTCAACATGCAGACTTCTAATACGTTCAGGTATTTCACATCCAATTTTTTATGGTAATATTCTTTATAAAGCACAAAGGTGTCAGTATTCACCTCAGAAACTTACAAAACCTTTGAATAGACTTATTAAGAAGGGATATAATTACGATACTGTTGTCAAGTCATTAAAGATTGCATATTTTGGCGTTAATATTGAGTCACTGATAAGGTCTTTGCATCGGAACTAAACACATTTTTTTTTTTTTTTTTTTTAAACAGTTGTTGGCATGACACGGGTTATGTTCTTCTCATATATGTTATGATGGTATGATACTAAACCCCTAACGGGAAGGATTGTGCCTGATGTTCATATGATGAAATCATAATCTTTCAGTCAGTTTAATTGAAGTCTGGAGCTGGCATGTCAGTTAACTGCTAGTAGTCTGTTGTTATTTATGTATTTTTGTCATTTTGTTTATTTTCTTTGGTTACATCTTCTGACATCAGACTCGGATTTCTCTTGAACTGAATTTTAATGTGCGTATTGTTATGCGTTTACTTTACTACATTGGTTAGAGGTATAGGGGGAGGGTTGAGATCTCACAAACATGTTTAACCCCGCCGCATTTTTGCGCCTGTCCCAAGTCAGGAGCCTCTGGCCTTTGTTAGTCTTGTATTATTTTAATTTTAGTTTCTTGTGTACAATTTGGAAATTAGTATGGCGTTCATTATCACTGGACTAGTATATATTTGTTTAGGGGCCAGCTGAAGGACGCCTCCGGGTGCGGGAATTTCTCGCTACATTGAAGACCTGTTGGTGACCCTCTGCTGTTGTTTTTTATTTGGTCGGGTTGTTGTCTCTTTGACACATTCCCCATTTCCATTCTCAATTTTATAAGTGATAATTCTAGGTTTAGAATTACCAATCCATTATGTAATTGTACCAAACCTCATGTTGCATCTAATTCTGAATCGCTAAATTATTAATGGGTTTAATTTTCTATTTCGGTCGTCATCGGGATAATTTTACGTCATTAACATGCCAGATTTTTACATACTACATAGATAAATGTCGTATGCATTTTTTTTTAATGTCCAAATATAGTTTATTGTTTCTAAATACGAACATGCTCTGCAGATATCATAGAAAATGTGATAATGCAGTTTCTGTATTGATAATCAATTCGAACACAATTAGAGCACATAATTTATAGACTAACAATAATTAATGCATCTACAATGTATCAGTTTCAATATGTTTTATATCTGCATTGACAAATAGAATTACCACATTATAATAGTATTACTCTTTAACGTATTATTGTATGTGGGTATTAGCCTTCAAGACTTTTTGGGGTAGTGGGTACTATATTAAATGCATCTATCTTATCGAGTTAGAGATAAATGATACAACAGTTACATTTAAATCTGTCTCATATCTTGACTTACATCTAGAAATTGACAATTAGGGTAGGTTGAAACCCAAACCTTACCACAAAAGTGACGAGTTTAGATTCCCAATTGTGAAATTTCCATTTCTATGTAGCAACATTCCAGCAGCGCCTGTATACGGAGTATATTACTCCTAACTGATACGATATTTCCGGGCTTGTATTTCCTATCATGATTTCTTTGTTAAAGGGTTGATGCTCACACGGAAGCTGTTAAACCAAGAGTTCCAAGTGATGAAGTTGAAACCATACCTTCGTAAATTTTACGGACGCCATCACGAGTTGGTTGACCGTTATCGAATATCTGTTTCACAAATGATATCTGATATGTTCCTTTTGTCCAGTTTCCTTTTAACCAATGTCACCTACCGAATTAGACTATTTACTGATTTTGTAATAACATGAGCAGCACGACGGGTGTCACATGTAGAGCAGGATCTGCTTACCCTTCCGGAGCACCTGAGATCAACCCCAGTTTTTGGTGGGGTTCGTGTTTAGTTTTCTAGGTTGTGTCTTGTGTTCTACTATTTGTCTTTTGTCTTCTTCCTTTTTAGCGATGGCGTTGCCAGTTTATTTTCGATCTTTGAGTTTGGGGGTCCCTCTTGTATCTTTCGCCCCTCTTTTAGCTGATGTTGTTCTTGAATATATTCAGGAACACTTCTCCATCTTTAAATAAATAGTTCTCTTGGATATTATCCCCAAACATTCGTTTCGATTTTGGATGAATTAGATTATAAGCGGAGGTACATGAATAACCAATACTCCCACCGCATGATTTAGTTTAAGAATTAGCTGGCACTGAAAAACTCGAAGTCAAGAAATACAATGTTTACCTTGCACATATCATATACTTTAAACATATTTCAGTAACTGTACAGATTTCATAAAGGACTAAAATGTTACATATCATTCTTTCTCCTTTGTTCTTGGTGTTACTTAAAATATCTATAATTCAATGATGAACATGCTTCAATTTATTCTTTGTTTTTTTTAACAAGGAACTAAATATGATTATTCTATTCAAAGTCGGTTTGTTTGCGATATTCATTTTAATATATGACAATACATACATGTATATATTATACATTTGAAATTACACTTTGAAACTTGGTTAGCATACATGTAATAATAATTATGTCTAAACACCATGGCACAAAAAAAAACACGACCAAAAGACAAAGAACAGTATACAACTGTCAGTTGAATAATTATTGAATTTATTGAATTTTCTTATCTAGATCTGTAAGAATTACATTTATATTATTGTAAATTCTTTAAATTTTCAGAATGTCTTAAATGATTTAACATATTCATCTTTGACGTCATCTTTAAATCCAATTCAGACAGTTTCGGGATATACCTTTGCTGGTTATCACATTTTAAGTAAAAAGGACTGACATGCGTCTTACTTCTGGTACTTCATATCAAATATCATATCGTAAAGGTATAATACACTATTTACATATATTAATGAGTACTTCCAGAACTATGGCCAGTAAATAATAGCTGTCTCGTTGTTTTGGCAGTGTCCACTTGAACTCAACCTCATTAAGTACATGTTTAAATAACCAGTAAATAATTTAGGTGAAATTGTCTCTATTAAAATTAAAAGCAGTTATTTTATCATTCATGTTTTATTAGCATTTTAATCACACAAAAATGTATATATTACTTTGTTGCATGTTCCAGGGAGTAAATTTTGGCGCAAAAAGCTAGTAATCTCCGCCACATGCTCTTGTTCCAATTTTGGAAACTCTGCAGTGAATGCATTTGGTATATCCTACAGTAAATACGGTGTTGATTTCACATTTTCATAGGCACCTTATTTATTCAGAAATATGTAGACCAACTTTGAAATGCTCCTGCTACATTGTGCGATTATTAAAAAAAAAAGAGAAGAAAAAAAACATGGAGTTAGCAGTTATGAGCGAAAGTACGACTTTTAAAACTAAGAAAACCCATACCTTATTGCCAACAGCCTGTTACATTTAATAACTGGAACAATTCAGTTAAGAAAAACTAATTTATATCAAACCAATTCACGAAAAATACATATGATGGACGTGAACCGAAATAAACCACTGACTTACAGACTCCCGACTTAGGACATACACATTACAGTATGTGACGGGGTTCAATATGATATATGGCGCCTTTCCCTCCCCTAACCAAGGACATTAATGCAACAGCATAACTCAATAAGGCGCTATAAAAACAATAAACGCAAAACCAATATACTACAACAAACAGCAATCACTCAGTAACATTAAGTCCATTTGTCGTTTTGGTTAATGCTTCATGTATTTGGCTTTCAATATATTTGGTCTCAAAGGCGTACCGAGTAATGCTTATTTCGGGAACACGTGTCGTATGCATATATATTGGTGATACATAACTTTTAACTTATAAAGGCTTGAAAATAATGGTCATATAAAGTCAAATCATTATTTCTACTGGTGGTATGTAGAAAAGTTTAACATTAAAAAAATGGCAAACACAACTAGAGAGCACAGGGTTCTTAATGAAACTGAATTCTAGAATTTGGTCCCTCCTTTTTGAAAATCAAGTGAGATCGTTCCTTAAACAATAGATCTATAGTCGCAAGTTGATTAGCAGCGACCACAGTTGATATTTTTAGTCTATTTTTTTCAAAAATAGTTATTAACCATACGAATAAATGGATATTAAGTAATTTGTTATTCTTTGGATAATTATACGTGCAGAGGAACAAATTATCTTAACTTTAGGAAGTGATTCTATAAACCCAGAGTTATTCCTCTTTGGTTGCATATATTATAACACAGGACCAGACTCAAGCTGGCAGCCACTTTTATCGGCCAATCAAGATAGCAGCCACTTTTTTCCAGCAGCCAATTTTGACGATATGTCTAAAAACCAAAAAACTGCGTGAGGCTCAAACGTTCCAAAAATCGCTAAATCTTAGTTAAATGCAATCAATCAGCGGAAATCGACATTTTCACGGTTTCTGCTAATTTCTAAAGCATTTCATTCCGTTTTAAATATGTATGTAAGCGGTCTGTCCTTTATTTGACATTCGATAATTGATATTCAATATCCAACCGACTGCTAGTCGTCGGTTCAATATTTAAATTTAGTCGAAAATCACTATAAAGCCTGAGGGAAAAGATACCATTCTATGACCCCTTCAAGCTGTCATAAATTTTCGTTGTCCTCGAATATAAACCCTGATACAAGTTGTATATTTGTCTTTATGTTATATAGATTTTTATCAATAAAACATTACAGAGGATTCACCAAAGATGTAATTTAATATATAAAATATGAATCAAAATTCAATTACTCCAGAAACATATAGAAATATACATAGAAATACTTATGGAAAGCCAAAAAAGAAAAGAAATTAATAGTGAACACCTACCAGAGACTGCTTAAATGACGGTGACCACCCTAAGACGACGACGACTTTGGACCTCTGTGGTGGCCAGACGGGCCCGGATCCCAGAAAAATATTTAAGTGGGAATAGCTTGGGTCAATACCTTTAAAATGAGCTAGGTCCGGTTCGGAACTTTGCCGTTGGTATATGCCGAAAAGTACCGAATGTATGCATATGGTTAATACGGAAAATTACGTTAAGGGGCACCTTTGAACCTCTGTGGTGGCCAGACGGGCCCGGATCCCAGAAAAATATCTAAGTGGGGAATAGCTTGGGTCAATACCTTTAAAATGAGCTAGGTCCGGTTCGGAACTTTGCCGTAGGGATATGTCGAGGAGTACCGAATGTGTGGTTGATATGGAAAATACGTAAATGGGCAACTTTGAACCTCTGTGGTGGCCAGACGGGCCCAGATCCCAGAAAAATATTTAAGTGGGGAATAGCTTGGGTCAATACCTTTAAAATGAGCTAGGTCCAGTTCGGAACTTTGCCGTTGGTATATGCCGAAAAGTACCGAATGTATGCATATGGTTAATACGGAAAATTACGTTAAGGGGCACCTTTGAACCTCTGTGGTGGCCAGACGGGCCCGGATCCCAGAAAAATATCTAAGTGGGGAATAGCTTGGGTCAATACCTTTAAAATGAGCTAGGACCGGTTCGGAACTTTGCCGTTGGTATATGCCGAAAAGTACCGAATGTATGCATATGGTTAATACGGAAAATTACGTTAAGGGGCACCTTTGAACCTCTGTGGTGGCCAGACGGGCCCGGATCCCAGAAAAATATCTAAGTGGGGAATAGCTTGGATCAATACCTTTAAAATGAGCTAGGTCCGGTTCGGAACTTTGCCGTAGGGATATGTCGAGGAGTACCGAATGTGTGGTTGATATGGAAAATACGTAAATGGGCAACTTTGAACCTCTGTGGTGGCCAGACGGGCCCGGATCCCAGAAAAATATTTAAGTGGGGAATAGCTTGGGTCAATACCTTTAAAATGAGCTAGGTCCGGTTCGGAACTTTGCCGTTGGTATATGCCGAAAAGTACCGAATGTATGCATATGGTTAATACGGAAAATTACGTTAAGGGGCACCTTTGAACCTCTGTGGTGGCCAGACGGGCCCGGATCCCAGAAAAATATCTGAGTGGGGAATAGCTTGGGTCAATACCTTTAAAATGAGCTAGGTCCGGTTCGGAACTTTGCCGTAGGGATATGTCGAGGAGTACCGAATGTGTGGTTGATATGGAAAATACGTAAATGGGCAACTTTGAACCTCTGTGGTGGCCAGACGGGCCCGGATCCCAGAAAAATATTTAAGTGGGGAATAGCTTGGGTCAATACCTTTAAAATGAGCTAGGTCCGGTTCGGAACTTTGCCGTTGGTATATGCCGAAAAGTACCGAATGTATGCATATGGTTAATACGGAAAATTACGTTAAGGGGCACCTTTGAACCTCTGTGGTGGCCAGACGGGCCCGGATCCCAGAAAAATATCTAAGTGGGGAATAGCTTGGGTCAATACCTTTAAAATGAGCTAGGTCCGGTTCGGAACTTTGCCGTAGGGATATGTCGAGGAGTACCGAATGTGTGGTTGATATGGAAAATACGTAAATGGGCAACTTTGAACCTCTGTGGTGGCCAGACGGGCCCAGATCCCAGAAAAATATTTAAGTGGGGAATAGCTTGGGTCAATACCTTTAAAATGAGCTAGGTCCAGTTCGGAACTTTGCCGTTGGTATATGCCGAAAAGTACCGAATGTATGCATATGGTTAATACGGAAAATTACGTTAAGGGGCACCTTTGAACCTCTGTGGTGGCCAGACGGGCCCGGATCCCAGAAAAATATCTAAGTGGGGAATAGCTTGGGTCAATACCTTTAAAATGAGCTAGGACCGGTTCGGAACTTTGCCGTTGGTATATGCCGAAAAGTACCGAATGTATGCATATGGTTAATACGGAAAATTACGTTAAGGGGCACCTTTGAACCTCTGTGGTGGCCAGACGGGCCCGGATCCCAGAAAAATATCTAAGTGGGGAATAGCTTGGATCAATACCTTTAAAATGAGCTAGGTCCGGTTCGGAACTTTGCCGTAGGGATATGTCGAGGAGTACCGAATGTGTGGTTGATATGGAAAATACGTAAATGGGCAACTTTGAACCTCTGTGGTGGCCAGACGGGCCCGGATCCCAGAAAAATATTTAAGTGGGGAATAGCTTGGGTCAATACCTTTAAAATGAGCTAGGTCCGGTTCGGAACTTTGCCGTTGGTATATGCCGAAAAGTACCGAATGTATGCATATGGTTAATACGGAAAATTACGTTAAGGGGCACCTTTGAACCTCTGTGGTGGCCAGACGGGCCCGGATCCCAGAAAAATATCTAAGTGGGGAATAGCTTGGGTCAATACCTTTAAAATGAGCTAGGTCCGGTTCGGAACTTTGCCGTAGGGATATGTCGAGGAGTACCGAATGTGTGGTTGATATGGAAAATACGTAAATGGGCAACTTTGAACCTCTGTGGTGGCCAGACGGGCCGGGTCCCAGAAAAATATTTAAGTGGGGAATAGCTTGGGTCAATACCTTTAAAATGAGCTAGGTCCGGTTCGGAACTTTGCCGTTGGTATATGCCAAAAAGTACCGAATGTATGCATATGGTTAATACGGAAAATTACGTTAAGGGGCACCTTTGAACCTCTGTGGTGGCCAGACGGGCCCGGATCCCAGAAAAATATCTAAGTGGGGAATAGCTTGGGTCAATACCTTTAAAATGAGCTAGGTCCGGTTCGGAACTTTGCCGTTGGTATATGCCGAAAAGTACCGAATGTATGCATAAGGTTAATACGGAAAATTACGTTAAGGGGCACCTTTGAACCTCTGTGGTGGCCAGACGGGCCCGGATCCCAGAAAAATATCTAAGTGGGGAATAGCTTGGGTCAATACCTTTAAAATGAGCTAGGTCCGGTTCGGAACTTTGCCGTAGGGATATGTCGAGGAGTACCGAATGTGTGGTTGATATGGAAAATACGTAAATGGGCAACTTTGAACCTCTGTGGTGGCCAGACGGGCCCGGATCCCAGAAAAATATTTAAGTGGGGAATAGCTTGGGTCAATACCTTTAAAATGAGCTAGGTCCGGTTCGGAACTTTGCCGTTGGTATATGCCGAAAAGTACCGAATGTATGCATATGGTTAATACGGAAAATTACGTTAAGGGGCACCTTTGAACCTCTGTGGTGGCCAGACGGGCCCGGATCCCAGAAAAATATCTAAGTGGGGAATAGCTTGGGTCAATACCTTTAAAATGAGCTAGGTCCGGTTCGGAACTTTGCCGTAGGGATATGTCGAGGAGTACCGAATGTGTGGTTGATATGGAAAATACGTAAATGGGCAACTTTGAACCTCTGTGGTGGCCAGACGGGCCCGGATCCCAGAAAAATATTTAAGTAGGGAATAGCTTGGGTCAATACCTTTAAAATGAGCTGGGTCCGGTTCGGAACTTTGCTGTTGGTATATGCCGAAAAGTACCGAATGTATGCATATGGTTAATACGGAAAATTACGTTAAGGGGCACCTTTGAACCTCTGTGGTGGCCAGACGGGCCCGGATCCCAGAAAAATATCTAAGTGGGGAATAGCTTGGGTCAATACCTTTAAAATGAGCTAGGTCCGGTTCGGAACTTTGCCGTAGGGATATGTCGAGGAGTACCGAATGTGCGGTTGATATGGAAAATACGTAAATGGGCAACTTTGAACCTCTGTGGTGGCCAGACGGTCCCGGATCCCAGAAAAATATTTAAGTGGGGAATAGCTTGGGTCAATACCTTTAAAATGAGCTAGGTCCAGTTCGGAATTTTGCCGTTGGTATATGCCGAAAAGTACCGAATGTATGCATATGGTTAATACGGAAAATTACGTTAAGGGGCACCTTTGAACCTCTGTGGTGGCCAGACGGGCCCGGATCCCAGAAAAATATCTAAGTGGGGAATAGCTTGGGTCAATACCTTTAAAATGAGCTAGGTCCGGTTCGGAACTTTGCCGTAGGGATATGTCGAGGAGTACCGAATGTGTGGTTGATATGGAAAATACGTAAATGGGCAACTTTGAACCTCTGTGGTGGCCAGACGGGCCCGGATCCCAGAAAAATATTTAAGTGGGGAATAGCTTGGGTCAATACCTTTAAAATGAGCTAGGTCCGGTTCGGAACTTTGCCGTTGGTATATGCCGAAAAGTACCGAATGTATGCATATGGTTAATACGGAAAATTACGTTAAGGGGCACCTTTGAACCTCTGTGGTGGCCAGACGGGCCCGGATCCCAAAAAAATATCTAAGTGGGGAATAGCTTGGGTCAATACCTTTAAAATGAGCTAGGTCCGGTTCGGAACTTTGCCGTAGGGATATGTCGAGGAGTACCGAATGTGTGGTTGATAAGGAAAATACGTAAATTGGCAACTTTGAACCTCTGTGGTGGCCAGATGGGCCCGGATCCCAGAAAAATATTTAAGTGGGGAATAGCTTGGGTCAATACCTTTAAAATGAGATAGGTCCAGTTCGGAAATTTGCCGTTGGTATATGCCGAAAAGTACCGAATGTATGCAAATAGTTAATACGGAAAATTACGTTAAGGGGTACCTTTGAACCTCTGTGGTGGCCAGACGGGCCCGGATCCCAGAAAAATATCTAAGTGGGGAATAGCTTGGGTCAATACCTTTGAAATGAGCTAGGTCCGGTTCGGAACTTTGCCGTAGGGATATGTCGAGGAGTACCGAATGTATGGTTGATATGGAAAATACGTAAATGGGCAACTTTGAACCTCTGTGGTGGCCAGACGGGCCCGGATCCCAGAAAAATATTTAACTGGCAAATAGCTTGGATCAATACCTTTGAAATGAGCTAGGTCCGGTTCGGAACTTTGCCGTTGGTATATGCCGAAAAGTACCGAATGTATGCATATGGTTAATACGGAAAATTGCGCTAAGGGGCACCTTTGAACCTCTGTGGTGGCCAGACGGGCCCGGATCCCAGAAAAATATTTAAGTAAGAAATAGCCTAGGTCAATACCTTTGAAATGAGCTTGGAAAGGTTCGAAAATTACCGTAAAGATATTCTTAGGAATTCCGAATGTAAGATTGTTGAAGAATCTCAATAAATGCGTTGTGTTTTCTATATACGTTTAAACGTAGTGATAGGTAATGAATAATACAATAACATCACTTACTATAGCGTTATAGTTACAACGTTACCATAGCATAATGTTTGAACCTTGCGTATTTTCCGAAGTATGTAACGAAAAATTGTAAGAAAATGTAAGTTCACAATATAGATCAAAGAAATTTAAATTTATGTTCATCTCAAATAAAATAATCTAGTTCCTTAACCTTAACTGATCACAACTAAAGTTTATCTCATAGTCCATTCATGGATTTTTCTTCTGCCGCCTACTGTAGCATCACTCAGCGGTAATTTTCTTTATGCGTTGTAAGTTCCTTTCTTGTATCTATTTGGCTTCTTGACTCTACCAGTTGAGGGTGTGTTTGTTCGTCTAGGTAGCAAGTTACTTTCTTTGAAATTTTCCTTAAGTGGGTTCATGTGCGATCTGCTTTGTACGAGCCATTGTAATGTGTCTTCTGGTCTTCTTTTGGCAACGGTCGTGCCTGAAGGTATATCATCTGAACGGTCATGTTTCCATAGCAACTTTGCCGTGGACTTTCCTTTTTCGCTGTGTTCTTGTCTTCAATGACGTTTACCAGAGTTATAGATGTTGTCGGATGGTTGATGTTTCTATTGATTAGTCCTGATAACACACATCCGAACTTTGACTGTACACCGATTGGTCCTTTTCCTCTTATAACTCTGTCCTCGATAATTTACCAGTAGTAGTCGGTGCCTATGAGTAAGTCAATTTCGAAACGTTCTGTACTTAAGTTTAAATGTGGAAAGTTCCTTGTAGTCTGTGAAATCTTGTTTTAAATCGGAACGGCAATCTCTGGAACAATGAGTGTGTCGATATGGACTTTTTCTCCTGTGTCGGTCTGTAACTGTATTGTTGCAGTGTCTAAGTTGCGAACCTTCTGGGATAAATTTCAAATCACAGACGGATGAATGCTTACTTTTTCTGTAGGATTTATTTCTAATTTATCAGTTAATTTCTGAGTTATAAAATTTAAGAAGGCTGTGCTCCCTCATCAAATAAGATGTTACTTTCTAGTTCTTGGTCGTTATTTACAACTGGTGCAGTTGTTGTTTTCGGGAGAATGTAGTGACTCTGATGTGATGGATACATTACTGTAGTCTTGTTTGGTGTTTCAACTACGTTGATTGCTGACTATTGTATTGTAGGCTGCGGTGTCATACCTGGAATTACCTCTTTTCCTTTACATATGCTAGTATGATGTATTCCGTTACACTTTTTGCATCGTTCAGTAGAGTGGCATGCGGCTACTTAGTGTGACCCTTTACAGTTAAAGCATAACTGTTTCTGTTTTACTATTTGATTTCTTATGTTTGCGTCTGTTATTTCAGGGCACTCCGCCGGATAGTGCTCAGCTAAACAAAATATACATGTATGTGTATTTACCATCTTTGAATTCGCTCTTGTATGAATGTGATTGCGTACCCATAAAAAAGTGCAGTGACGTATAATATGTCTGAATTCTTGACTCCTTCGCCAGCTTTAAGTATTTCAATCTCTTTAGTTATTGCTATTCGTAGATCTTTCAATATCAAGTTATATCTCCCGCGTTTTCTTGCAATAGATTTTCTCATGTCAATCGGTAACTTGTCCAAAACTAAAGCGAACCATACATCTCAGGTGTTTTACAAAGTGACTCTAATCCTCGCACATATGATTCAAGTTTGTCTCCGTAAGATCTCAAGCTAAATGCATCATTTGTCGGTGCGGGTAAGCTCATGAGTGATTTCATGTAAGCATTAAAAAATTGTGTGAGTTTCCAAATCTCTCTCTTAGCAAACAAACGACTGTCTCATAATTGGTGTGCGTAACCGCAAATCCTGCTATGGTTTGGGCGGCGGTTCTTATAAGCTGGGCTTTCAGATAACTAAATTTCTGTATTGGTGTAAGGCTACTATTTTAGTGTATGGTACATTCGTAAAAGTCCCAAAATGTGCTCAACTGCAAAACATACCCGTCAAAATGTGGCCAATCTAATTAAAATAATCTATGATTTACATTACTAAATACATTTGGTAGTTGGGCTGGTGGTTGTATATACGAACAATCTTCCTGAGTATTGTATGATTGTAAAATCGGACCAATAAAGTTGCTTGATTCATTTCCGGTAGGATTTTCCTCCGATGGAATTCGTTTTCTAGTGTTTAGCATGTAAACGGCTGATGTGTTTGTATAAATAGCGTTTGATGTAGGTATATAGCATTCAGTGTTAGCGTTCGTTGTTTACTTTCTTTTAAATTAGAATTATTGTTGGGGGATTTGATTGTTTGCTTAAGTTTTCGTATTTGCCTTAGTTTACTGTCTAAATCAAACATTTACTCATCCGAGTCTGTAATTTCTTGTTCAATGTGATCCTCGTGTTAAATTTCTTTTATCTTCTCGTTTAAATCATGAATAATCTTCTTTTTCTGGGTTACGGCATACTCTATGGCTTTAAATTCCTCCATTTTGACGTTTTCTGGATTCTCTTTCAGCTCCTCGAATTTGATCCATAGCTTCGTCACTGCTGCTCTGTTGCCGACACGTATTGCCTTTAACGTCCGTCACGGCACCATAAATGTTAAAAAAATCTCAATAAATGCGTTGTGTGTTCTATATACGTTTAATCGTCATGATAGCTAATGACTAATACAATAACGTCACTCACTATAGCGTTATGGTAACAACGTTACCATAGCATAATGTTTGTATTTGTGTATTTTCTGACATGATTATTATGAAAATATGTTAAGGCACAACTTTTAACCCCAATTGTGGTCAGGATTGCCATGATCCCAGAAAAATATTAAATCGGAACTTTGCCGTAAGGATATGCTAAGATGTTCCGAATATGTGGTTTGTAAGTTAAATACGTTATATGAATTTCGGAACCACTGTAATGCAGATGGCTCTGGATTATATAAAAAAAGTAGTGAATAGCCTGGGTTCATACCAGTGGTGTAGAATAGAGAATGCTGCAACACTTTCAATTTTAGTAATTAACAGTGAACGTGAAAGTAGGAAGGTGACAGTGAAAAAAGTGACGTCATATTTGTAAGTAAAAGTTATGATGTAACATTATACAGGTAAATAAGCATCATGGTGTAAATGTTAAAGTAGTCTGATTTAAAACTGCTCATTAAGGTGTTTAAGGTTTTAGAGTAAGGTGTGTTAGGGTAAGGGGTGTTAGGGTTAGAATTTGAATAGGAGTACGGGGTGGTGTTTTTTAAATTGAAAAAAAAACAGAATACAGGAATATTTTTATAAGTATTAGGATTATGAAGGCATCTTATAATCAATGTTATTTCATTGATCTGAATACCTTTGACACAAAAGAAAAACAAAAATGGAAGGACCTGCCAACAAGTGAGGTGAACCAAATTATTGACACTACAAGTGGGGATGAAATAATTTGTGATACTTACCTACTAATCTTGAAGTCAATAAAACGGGTAACAAGTAAGGTGTGGGCTTGTAGTGGGTTGTATTACGAAACAAGAACGTTGGAAGGACCGTTCATCAGAAGTACGACTGCCTATACCCTTATGAGACAGAAAACCGCGTAGCAGTACGTGTCCTTATTTTTCTTTTCACATCTAGTAAACATTAGATTAAAAAAATTACAAGTGGTGGTTAGGGGTGTAAAATTGAAAAAAAAATAATCATAAAAGACATATGTGTGCAAGTATTAAATAAACAATGGCATATTAACAAACAAAAACATACCGGGTACGGCTAGATTGTCAGTTAATATACATGCTATACATAATAAAGAGGTTGCGCTAGGTTTATAAAGACAATACCAACGGGGCATTTACAAATAACGGTAAACTAATTACATCGAATGGCACAGGATTTGGGGTTAAAAGGATATAGTATAAACCCAAAAGACGTGTTGGTAAAGCTTATTGAAGACAAAACGCATCAAGTGTTACCCCATACAGAAGTGTTCACTAAAAATGAATTAATACTAAAAGCAAAGAAACGTGGTATACCTTATATATAGATCAAGATAAAGGAAAAAGGACTGCAACAAGACATAGCTAAGAAACCTGTTATTAAGATGAAAGATGGTAGAAAAGAACTACAGTGTTTATTGAACTATTTGTTAATTCATTTTTAAGGCAAGTCGAAGTGCTTTACATACATTTGATTCGTAAAATTTCAGAAGCACACAACTTAAAGTAGGCATCGAAGGTGCTTCTAGTACAGTTGGTAAAAAAAACCTTGCAACAGGTGACAGTGATTCCACTTTTAAGGTCAACTCAAGCATGGCAAGTTAGTATTACTGAATCAACCAACTAAGACACTGAACTAACAGTAATGATAGAAAAGGCAAAAGAAAGCATAGCAACTTGCATGCGTGATGGAAGTGAGTGAACGTTAGTCATATTGTAGAAGTACACCTTCATATGAATAAATTGTATCCCTGAAGTTTGAGTCTTACCTACGCCTTTCAGTAAAACTAGCACAGAAGAAGGCCATTATTAACGTGAGCTGTATTCTCACAATCACATCATGAATAGGTGGATCAGAAAAGAACATTTTACGAGTGAGTCAATACAAAAAATACAAAAAAGTACCCGTTAAAAATTCAAAAAACATCAGAAAGAATAGAACTCACACAAACACGTTGTATTTAACCAATGCTACTAAACATCATTACTGTTGGATAAAAAGTTTGTACTTGTTTGGCTTTATAAATATTTTGATATGAGCGTCACTGATGAGTCTTATGTAGACGAAACGCGCGTCTGGCGTACAAAATTATAATCCTGGTACTTTGATAACTATTTACACCACTGGGTCGATGCCACTGCTGGTGGACGTTTCGTCCCCGAGGGTATTACCAGCCCAGTAGTCAACACTTCGGTGTTGACATGAATATCAATATTGTGGTCATTTTTATAAATTTCCCGTTTACAAAACTGAATTTTTCGAAAAACGAAGGATTTTCTTATCCCAGGAATAGATTACCTTAGCCGTATTTGGCACAACTTTTTGGAATTTTGGATCCTAAATGCTCTTCAACTTTGTACTTGTTTGGCTTTATAAATATTTTGATATGAGCGTCACTGATGAGTCTGTAGACGAAACGCGCGTCTGGCGTACAAAATTATAATCCTGGTACTTTGATAACTATTATCACATTTGTTAAGTCCCCAAGTGTCATCCCACAATGGTAAAGTGTTTTTGTCGAAGATGTTTCAATCATTGTTAAAGTGAGGACTTTTTAGACGAACATTTAATGTATTGTGATAAGATGAATGGAGTGAAAATCGAAATTCCAGAAAAAGATACCATTACAATATCTTACAACATAGTACCAACGTAAAATGCGATTTCCTTATGTTATTTATGACATTCAATGTAGCTCAGAACAGATAGACACTTGCCAACCTGACAAACTAAAAGCTTACACGGATGTTAACTAACAAAATACACCTTCTGGTTTTACTACCGTGTCCAGTATGCTCATAGGGAATATAAAGAAACAAAAGTGTACTCACTGGAAGACATTGTTCAGAGATTTGTGGCTTGTATGGAAGAGATAATGAAGGCAATTGCAGACATCTACATTGATAAAAGACCTGGTGATGACTGAAGAAGATCCCAATGTTTTACAGCGAGTTAAGATTGTCACATGTGCGATGATGAATTAGGTGAAGACAAAGTGCGTGATCACTAGCGTTCGACAGGTAAGTATCGTGGTGCAGCACATAAAAAAAATGTAACTTAGACTGTCAATTACCGGTAAGAAATGCTTTTCATTGATTCGTGTAAGTTTATGTTAAATTCGTCCGACACCTTATATATTTAGCTTAGAATTTAAAGTTGAACCAATTTAAGGTATGAAAGTCGTGATTTAGGTAGAATAATGAATTTATGATAAATGATTAAAAATAAAATGTTTATCTTACGATTTCATGAAGGGTCATTACGACATGACGAAAACACAACTACTATCTGCTGACCGACTTAATTATAAACACATTAGTGTGGCTGACTATGTTCATGTACTACATGTGTTTACTATTTTTTTTTTAGAAATTTGAAACAGTGTTGTTTCCAATGGTTGGTATTAACCAAAGTGCATCGTGTGTCAAAACTTTAACAATCAATTTGGCTTAAAATTTTCATTGACCTGAACACTAACCTTAGAATCATAGCCAGCATCGTATCTGAAAAGTATTCCTTTAAACTGATGAACAACTCAATGTTTGAAAATACCATGGAAAACACACGTTAACGGGTGAATATAATATTAATGACTACTGATAAGCAACCGTTGAAACTAATAGCTACACCCAACTGTGACCAATTCGTGGTGTATAACGAGTCCATGGTAGTAGTAAACATAAAGAAAACCAAACTAAAGTTTAACAAGCCTGTGTACTAAGGAGCAATTATCTTAGACATTTCAAAGATTTTAAATGTACGACATTCATTTGGACTTTGTGCGTAAACCAACGGGAACAAAGTTCGACAATTGTTTACCGACACTGATAGTTAAGCCTATTAAATTTAAACCGACGACTTTTACAAAGACATATCTCACATTCAAAACAAGATTGACACATCAAACTATTGTATGGACAACCCGTTTCGAATTCCGACCCACGTCAACAAAAAAAAAAAATGATTGGTATGCATGTGGTGGTCAAATGATGGCTAACTTTGTATGGATTCTTACAAGATGTGTTAATATCGAATGGGTGATGGTCAACACACCAGGAAAGCTAAAGGAACGAAGAAACAAGTCAATTGACAGAACATTACATTTAACGATTGCAAGACGTGTTTGATGACCTTTTAACCCTTCCATTATGAGACCTGGAAACCATTGGACGTGTTAGTTTAAGACGACAACAAGCAAAGCGTATTTTGATTCTTACGGACTTTAATTCCCCCTTACGTAATGGTAAATTACTTGAAACTTAAGATCTACAACATCACCGATGAACTTCAGATAAGAGCACCAGTGGTCTGTGGACACTTTTGTTTGTATTTGTCACAATTGTTGTCTGAAGGAAAACCTTGATGAAGTTGCGTTTCCAAGACAGACAAATTTGGACTTTATGGAAATTGAGAAATAAATAGGAGTCAATTGCTTGAAGAATTGAACATGAACAACAATCGTATCACAAACATTAAATCTTAGAATAATAATACGGATGCTGCAACAAAACGACGAGTCATGCGTCAATTGAAACACTATACGAAACCGTTAGAATTAAAATTACAATCCACGTGTAACCAGATAAAGAGAGATATAAAACGACTAGAGAAAGGATATGATACAGTCTTTAAAGAACTCGAGAAAAAAGTAGATGAGTTTAAGACCACTCTGCACCAAGAACTCGAGGTAAATCAGATTAAAAACTCGACACATAAAACATTGATGAACTCTTGAAACTTTAGTTGTCAATAGAAGCTTAAGACCAAAACAAGGAAAATCTAGAGAGTCTGAGGATGTGTATTCTATCGAAACATGCTGGTGGGAGATTAAAATCCGTTAGTGGTTTATTATTTGGTAAAGACGTAGTCCAGATGTTTAAGCCTTCACCACATTAATACTCGCATAACGAAAGTATCCTTTATAATCTTGGGCAAATTGTCGAAGCCTATACTTGCTAAAAGGTTGGTAAGGCAAATCTTATTGTTTGAATCAAGAGTTTAAGGACTTAGGTTACCCTTTTCATGGAACAAAGACCTCTTTCACACACACCTGTTTTGTGCTCGCAAGACCTTTCCGATGCGGTTCAAATCCTGAACCGTCTTTTAAGTTAAGGTTCATAAAAAGAACTTTGCACTTTTTCGTCAGTAAAATCCTTGATGCGATACCTTTGGGCTTAAGTGTTTAACACTTGGGACACCAGTTAAGACTTTTCTCGGTCCACCTTCTTAAACATTCTTTTCTTTAAAGTTTAAAACTGTGTCCGTCCCCTACTTTAAATTTAACCTGTTTCAATGAAAGAAGGTTACCAAACAAGTTCCATACACTTTATATTCGTGTTCTTTTTTACTAGGATTATAAGAAGCCATCTTAATTTATCTATATTTATAGGTGTTGTACTAATGAAAGATATTGGCCATTATAGGGATTCAAAGGTGTGCCTTAACGTACTTTTCATATTAACAACACATGATTTCGGAAATCCTAGGCTTATCTCTACGGCAAAGTTCCGAACCAGACCTATCTCATTTTAAAGGTATTGACCCGAGCTATTCGCCACTTCAAAATTTTTCTGAGAACCGGCACTGTCTGGCCACCACAGAGGTTCAAAATTGTCCATTTACGTACATGTATTTTCTATATCAACAAATACATTCGGTATTCCTCGACATATCCCTACGGCAAAGTTCCTAACCGGACCTGGCTGATTTTAAAGATACTGACCAAGGCTATTACCAACTTAAATATTTATCTGGGATCCGGGCCCGTCTGGCCACCACAGAGGTTCAAGGGTGCCCCTCAACGTCAATTTCCGTATTAACCACACATTCGGTACTTTTCGGCATATACCAACGCCAAAGTTCCAAACCGGACCTATCTCATTTTAAAGGTATTGACCCAAGCTATTCCCCACTTAAATATTTTTCTGGGATCCGGGCCCGTCTGGCCACCACAGAGGTTCAAAGTTGCCAATTTACGTATTTTCCATATCAACCACACATTCGGTACTCCTCGACATATCCCTATGGCAAAGTTCCGAACCGGACCTAGCTCATTTCAAAGGTATTGATTCAAGCTATTTGCCACTTAAATATTTTTCTGGGATCGGGGCCCGTCTGGCCACCACAGAGGTTCAAAGGTGCCCCTTAACGTAATTTTCCGTATTAACCATATGCATACATTCGGTACTTTTCGGCATATACCAACGGTAAAGTTCCGAACCGGACCTAGCTCATTTTAAAGGTATTGACCCAAGCTATTTGCCACTTAAATATTTTTCTGTGATCCGGGCCCGTCTGGCCACCACAGAGGTTCAAAGGTGCCCCTTAACGTAATTTTCCGTATTAACCATATGCATACATTCGGTACTTTTCGGCATATACCAACGGCAAAGTTCCGAACCGGACTTAGCTCATTTTAAAGGTATTGACCCAAGCTATTCCCCACTTAAATATTTTTCTGGGATCCGGGCCCATCTGGCCACCACAGAGGTTCAAAGTTGCCAATTTACGTATTTTCCATATCAACCACACATTCGGTACTCCTCGACATATCCCTACGGCAAAGTTCCGAACCGGACCTAGCTCATTTCAAAGGTATTGATCCAAGCTATTTGCCACTTAAATATTTTTCTGGGATTCGGGCCTGTCAGGCCACCACAGAGGTTCAAAGTTGCCAATTTACGTATTTTCCATATCAACCACACATTCGGTACTCCTCGACATATCCCTACGGCAAAGTTCCGAACCGGACCTAGCTCATTTCAAAGGTATTGATTCAAGCTATTTGCCACTTAAATATTTTTCTGGGATCCGGGCCCGTCTGGCCACCACAGAGGTTCAAAGGTGCCCCTTAACGTAATTTTCCGTATTAACCATATGCATACATTCGGTACTTTTCGGCATATACCAACGGCAAAGTTCCGAACCGGACCTAGGTCATTTTAAAGGTATTGACCCAAGCTATTCCCCACTTAAATATTTTTCTGGGATCCGGGCCCGTCTGGCCACCACAGAGGTTCAAAGTTGCCAATTTACGTATTTTCCATATCAACCACACATTCGGTACTCCTCGACATATCCCTACGGCAAAGTTTCGAACCGGACCTAGCTCATTTCAAAGGTATTGATTCAAGCTATTTGCCACTTAAATATTTTTCTGGGAACCGGGCCCGTCTGGCCACCACAGAGGTTCAAAGGTGCCCCTTAACGTAATTTTCCGTATTAACCATATGCATACATTCGGTACTTTTCGGCATATACCAACGGCAAAGTTCCGAACCGGACCTAGGTCATTTTAAAGGTATTGACCCAAGCTATTCCCCACTTAAATATTTTTCTGGGATCCGGGCCCGTCTGGCCACCACAGAGGTTCAAAGTTGCCAATTTACGTATTTTCCATATCAACCACACATTCGGTACTCCTCGACATATCCCTACGGCAAAGTTTCGAACCGGACCTAGCTCATTTCAAAGGTATTGATTCAAGCTATTTGCCACTTAAATATTTTTCTGGGAACAGGGCCCGTTTGGCCACCACAGAGGTTCAAAGGTGCCCCTTAACGTAATTTTCCGTATTAACCATATGCATACATTCGGTACTTTTCGGCATATACCAACGGCAAAGTTCCGAACCGGACCTAGGTCATTTACAAGGTATTGACGCAAGCTATTCCCCACTTAAATATTTTTCTGGGATGCGGGCCCGTCTGGCCACCACAGAGGTTCAAATTTGCCAATTTACGTATTTTCCATATCAACCACACATTCGGTACTCCTCGACATTTCCCTATGGCAAAGTTCCGAACCGGACCTAGCTCATTTCAAAGGTATTGATTCAAGCTATTTGCCACTTAAATATTTTTCTGGGAACCGGGCCCGTTTGGCCACCACAGAGGTTCAAAGGTGCCCCTTAACGTAATTTTCCGTATTAACCATATGCATACATTCGGTACTTTTCGGCATATACCAACGGCAAAGTTCCGAACTGGACCTAGCTCATTTTAAAGGTATTGACCCAAGCTATTTGCCACTTAAATATTTTTCTTGGATCCGGGCCCGTCTGGCCACCACAGAGGTTCAAAGGTGCCCCTTAACGTAATTTTCCGTATTAACCATATGCATACATTCGGTACTTTTCGGCATATACCAACGGCAAAGTTCCGAACCGGACCTAGCTCATTTTAAAGGTATTGACCCAAGCTATTCCCCACTTAAATATTTTTCTGGGATCCGGGCCCGTCTGGCCACAACAGAGGTTCAAAGTTGCCAATTTACGTATTTTCCATATCAACCACACATTCGGTACTCCTCGACATATCCCTACGGCAAAGTTCCGAACCGGACCTAGCTCATTTCAAAGGTATTGATCCAAGCTATTTGCCACTTAAATATTTTTCTGGGATCCGGGCCCGTCTGGTCACCACAGAGGTTCAAAGTTGCCAATTTACGTATTTTCCATATCAACCACACATTCGGTACTCCTCGACATATCCCTACGGCAAAGTTCCGAACCGGACCTAGCTCATTTTAAAGGTATTGACCCAAGCTATTCCCCACTTAAATATTTTTCTGGAATCCGGGCCCGTCTGGCCACCACAGAGGTTCAAAGTTGCCAATTTACGTATTTTCCATATCAACCACACATTCGGTACTCCTCGACATATCCCTACGGCAAAGTTCCGAACCGGACCTAGCTCATTTCAAAGGTATTGATCCAAGCTATTTGCCACTTAAATATTTTTCTGGGATTCGGGCCTGTCAGGCCACCACAGAGGTTCAAAGTTGCCAATTTACGTATTTTCCATATCAACCACACATTCGGTACTCCTCGACATATCCCTACGGCAAAGTTCCGAACCGGACCTAGCTCATTTCAAAGGTATTAATTTAAGCTATTTGCCACTTAAATATTTTTCTGGGATCCGGGCCCGTCTGGCCACCACAGAGGTTCAAAGGTGCCCCTTAACGTAATTTTCCGTATTAACCATATGCATACATTCGGTACTTTTCGGCATATACCAACGGCAAAGTTCCGAACCGGACCTAGGTCATTTTAAAGGTATTGACCCAAGCTATTCCCCACTTAAATATTTTTCTGGGATCCGGGCCCGTCTGGCCACCACAGAGGTCCAAAGTCGTCTTAGGGTGGTCACCGTCATTTAAGCAGTCTCTGGTAGGTGTTCACTATTAATTTCTTTTCTTTTTTGGCTTTCCATAAGTATTTCTATGTATATTTCTATATGTTTCTTGAGTAATTGGATTTTGTTTCATATTTTATATATTAAATTACATCTTTGGTGAATCCTCTGTAATGTTTTATTGATAAAAATCTATATAACATAAAGACAAATACACAACTTGTATCAGGGTTTATATTCGAGGACAACGAAAATTTATGACAGCTTGAAGGGGTCATAAAATGGTATTTTTTCCCTCAGGCTTTATAGTGATTTTCAACTAAATTTAAATATTGAACCGACGGCTAGCAGTCGGTTGGATATTGAATATCAATTATCGAATGTCAAATAAAGGATAGACCGCTTACATACATATTTAAAACGGAATGAAATGCTTTAGAAATTAGCAGAAACCGTGAAATTGTCGATTTCCGCTGTAAGATTGCATTTAACTAAGATTTAGCGATTTTTGGAACGTTTGAGCCTCACGCAGTTTTTTGGTTTTTAGACATATCGTCAAAATTGGCTGCTGGAAAAAAGTGGCTGCTATCTTGATTGGCCGATGAAAGTGGCTGCCAGCTTGAGTCTGGTTAACACAGGACAATATGATAAAATGTTGATATTCAGTGCCCAATGTTACAGACTATATTATCATACAAAATAAATACGCAAATTACAAATCGTTATCTAATTATGAAACGAAAACACAATTGAACTTTTTGTCGATTATTTTTTTCTATCAAATATGGAAATAATGGTTTTGTAGAGGTTAGCGTTACAATACAGAACAAGAAAATAGAAACAACATCACAATAAATTATTGTTCTTTTTGCTACTATGCAAATGTTTCGTCAAACATTTCTTACAATATGTTTTGCATCCAAAACGTTTTTTCGTCTGGATTTGACTTGATATTGGACATTCAAAACGACAAGGCTGTACAAGAACAGAATCACGTGAAGAGCTACATGACCAAGAGATGCCTAAACATAATAGTCAAACCAATATAAGGTTAGCTCTGACCTCGGCTCTGACAGAGGGAGTTGTAAGATCTTGTAACCTTAATTTCAAAAAAAATTCACAATAACAGAAACACAATAGAAACTTAATTGTAGTGAAATAATTCTTTGCATGGTCCAACAATGATATGAAAAGATTATGTTTTATTATTTTTTGCAGTGAATAATAACTTATGGTAACATTGAACACATTTAAATACAAATAAACAAATAATGGTTATTTAAATCAGGCTATAGATTTTTACAAGTTTTCAACGGAAACCGTTAATGAACATTTTGTACTTATCCACTATGAGTAGCTGACGCAATCGATTTCATCTGCCCATGAAACAACAATACGCTCCATTGAATTAAATTAAACTGCAGTTTAAATTTTTAAATCGCTGACTTATATGACATGTTAAAAATGTGACTACTGAAGTGTTCAAACTGTAAAGTACAATTAGCTCCTGTGTAACACGTGTGTACACGTTATGTGTGATCCAAGTCAAAAACATGTGCTCCTTGTTTATGCGCATCAAGACGGGAAATCCTTCAATGGGGCTCTGAAGGATACTGCCATAGATACATTACGAAGTTTGGGACATTCGGTTGAAGTCTCCGATTTGTATTCACAACATTTTGAACCACGTGCAACAAAAAATGATATAAGGGGTAAGTACATGTACACATATATGTAAGATTGAACTTTTTAAATGGTCTATTTAAAATATTTTAAACGTCCTAACCTGTTTGTAGCATACAGTTATATCTGAATAAATACGAAATCGATTCGAATTTTTTTGACTACTTTTTATAATTAACACTTATTGGAAAACAATTAACATCGATAAACTGTCACGTTCACAATATAGCTACACATATAAAACATGTAGAACATAGCAAAAATCTATCATCTTTCGTATGAGAAAAACTTCCCCAGCAATGCTTCAAAATATGTATGGGTCTTAAACGATTTCCGATTCTGACAACTTGTCCCTCATTTCGATGAAAAAAAGAAAAGTATTATATACACGTGTATATTTACATGCAAATGTTTGCACCTGTCCTAAGTCAGGAATCTGATGTACAGTAGTTGTCGTTTGTTTATGTAATTTATACGTGTTTCTCGTTTCTCGTTTTTTATATAGATTAGACCGTTGGTTTTCCCGTTTGAATGGTTTTACAGCAGTAATTTTGGGGCCCTTTATAGCTTGTTGTTCGGTGTGAGCCAAGGCTCCGTGTTGAAGGTCATACATTGACCTATAATGGTTTACTTTTATAAATTGTTATTAGGATGGAGAGTTGTCTCATTGGCACTCATACCACATCTTCCTTCATCGGTAATTCGTATATTTTCCGCCTAATATTTTCGAGTATTAACGAACTGGCTGTATCACTGAAAATATTAGGCAATACAGTGTGACGTCATAATTACCGATAAACAGAATAATAGGTAGTTCCGTTTTTGATACTGACTATATCATGTGGAATATCTCAACTCGCTCTTACGGGCTCGTCTAGATATTCCACATGATATACTCAGTATCAAAAACGAAACTACCTATTATTCTATATATATATATATATATACTAAATTTTGCATTGAGAATCATTTGTTACGGACAATACATGACGAAATAATTATATGTTCCGCATCGTAAAGGCGAAAAAAGCTTGAGAACTTATCGTTGTATAAGTGTTGAGAGGCGAAAGATACCAAAGGGATATTCAAACTTATAAGTGGAAAACAAACTGGTAATATGCTATGGGTGAAAAACCAAAAACGACGAAAAGAGAAATAACAGTACACAACATAAAACCTAAAGACTGAATAATTTTGTAGTAGTCGTAATCAAGTATGAATGCATACGGTTGGATGCATTCTTATCTTAATTTGATAATACTAAGAAACGGAATGTGCAGGCTATGCTTGCAGTAAGACAAAACAGTAACTTTATTTTGTCATAATTATGACTTTCAGGTCCTCTGCAAGATCCCAATTTGTTTAACTACAGCGAAGAAGGAAAACATGCTTATAGACATAATTGCCAGTCTCTGGACATAGCTAATGAAACGGACAAATTAAAACGTGCAGATCTTGTAATATTTCAGTTCCCACTATACTGGTCATCCGTTCCAGCCATTTTGAAAGGATGGTTTGATCGTGTTTTGTGTGATAGCTTTGCTTTTGACTTCGAATCTCAGAATGTTTTGGATCAGGGATTTATGAAGGTACTTTTATTATAGTAATGCGTCTTCAAGCTGTTTTAATCGACCAAGGGCGAACATATGCATATTTTATGAAGGAGATGATATGAGGCGTGTGTACATTAGAGACAATTTTTTAATCAACAAACTAAAAAGCTTGGGAACGTACAACATTAAAATGACTATAAGCACTTCTGCTCTTTGTCACCTGGGATTATAGCTCATCTTTTTTAATTATTGAATTCAATTCAATTCAGTCTCATCTCTCAATAATATATAATACAACATTACATTAAATGTAAAAATATATAAATATAAAAAGAGAGTCATTCTGTACAGAATTACAAGAGACTATAACATTAAAAATTATAATTGAATGACGATGTTCTGTAATGCCATGCAGTTCGAGTTAGATGTTAATTATCCCTCTTGGTCACGCATTTAAAAACATATGTCCAATATTATGCAACGTTTGGGAAGATCAGACAAGTTTATTGTAGCATGTAACTTGTTTCTATGTGATTGTGTCAGCTGTATTTAGAATAAAACAAATATTCAATAGAATAAGCAAATATGCCGATTATTTATTCAAAATTAATTGATATTTAAAATATCTCCGACTTACATATTTTCATCATTACCATATACTATTTAATCTAATGCTAAAATTAACATAAGTATGTATCTATTTATCTACAGTGTTGTTCACTTTTTGTGTTCTTTTTTAGGGTAAACGAACAGTGCTGTCGTTGACAACTGGTTGTACAAGGGATATGCTATCTCCAACAGGTCTCAGTAGCGATATTAATGTTTTATTGTGGCCAATTCAAGTAAGAAATTGAAAAGAGTTAATTCCCTTTTCCCACCAACTGTGAATACATTTTTAAAATCTGATTATTCAGACAAAAACTCAGTAGTGTACACCAGTCGAGGAATGCATGCTGACCTGTAGTTTTTTAAGGAAACAATGCTTTACTGTATAATGAACATTAGAATAAACACTATCGTCTATATTTTCTGCTTTTAAGCGCACCAGAAAGCTAGTTTGCCTGTGTTTGGAAAACTTATTTGGAAAACTTCTCGGTTAATTTAAAGGTAGAATGATTTTATATTGAATCCTGGTTTTATTAAATACCATATGAAATATTTGCCTTAATATAATGTACAAAGGGAGAGGGTGTGTGCATTTAACTTAGTAGAAAACACATTTTTGAAGATCAAAAGAAAAAAGTCATTAGCATATCCAATAAATGACAAAGCAAATTGAATGTCCGTATTTTCTGTTTTCCTTGTAGATTTTCATTATAGAATCAAGATACAAATGTACATCCTGCTTTATTACAAAATAGATAAACCAACATATATGGATACTTTTATATTATGAATGTCAAGTTTACTTGCTAACAAACAAAAAGAAACTTCATCCCTTAGTGTACCAACCCTTATTATATAAAAGATAGGCGAAAGATACCAAAAAAACATATAGAAACATCTTAATGCATTAGTTGCAAACAAACCAACAATACCACGAACACCTTCATACACCGGGTGTCATCTTGTGTGCTTCAGAAGGGTGATAAAATCTTGCTTAATACTAGTGCAGCGTATATATACCTTCTTATGTTAGTATGTTTGGTTTATCTGCGTGTCGTGAATGCCAGAAAGGTTTATATATAATTGTAAACATACCAATAAAATCAAAGATATCTTCATACTTTAAAAATAGAAAAAGAAATATATCAGTAATACAAATGTAGTCTAGACATAGTAAGATGTGTTATGAGTGCAAATGACACAACTTTCCATTCAAGTCACAATTTATAAAAGTAAACCATTATATGTCAAGGTACGGTCTTCAACACGGAGCATTGCCTCACACTGAACAGCAATATATAAGAGGGGGCAAGGGGTTTAGCTGTTATGCTGTTATTGGACATTTTAATTCTTTGTTATCTGTTATTCTGAAAATATATTTGCTGTTAGCTGTTATTGTCTTATTCTTTGTTAGCTGTTATTGGGTTTTTAGTTTTTTTGTTATTTGTTATTGTGATAATGCATTTGCTGTTAACTGTTATTGAAAATTGGGATGTTAACATTTTTGGGACAGCCAAAATTCGGTAGAAATTGAAGATCATTGGACATTGGAGTCTACCACTACTAATATGTTGGTCCCATATTCGGAGAAGGATTCCATTAACATATACCCATCACAAAAGTGAGGTCCAGGACAATTCCATTATATATTATGATTATCCTTCGTAAAGCTTTTATATTATATGGTACATAGACTCTTTTCAAAGCAGAACCAAATACATTGTACAATGAAAGTTCCCACCATGTACTGGGTTCCAAAGCTGCACAAAACTCATTACAATTAAAGATGTATTTCAACTTTAAGCCATAGTTCCCCTATTAAACTATGTATTCTACTTACTAGTAGACTTGGTACAATCAAAAACCTGATAAAAATGTGTTCAAATAAGGCCTTTGAAAATAGTGGAATAAATTACTTTTGGAGTGTCAAAATTGGTCCTACTTGATAAATTGCATGCTTATAATTGGTGCTTTTGATTTTTCTACCCTATACAACTTTGCCTCATAGTCTTATTCAAAAAAATTCACACACCTCATTAAATGGGCATTTAAAAAAGTCAGAAGGCGAATATATATATTCAAACTCTTTTAGATCATTTTGTAATAGCAACAAACACAAGAACTATGTCAATTGGACCTACTTTGATACCATAACTGCCCTTGAATTTTTACTAGATATAATTTTTGTCTCTTTGACATATTCCTCATTTCCATTCTCAATTTTATTACACATTATTTAAATTACAAACATGTGTGAGTTTCGATATTTGTACAAAAATAAATGCTGAAAAAGTATTCCATAACAAATAAACAGCTACGCCATGAGTGCATGATACGCCCGTCACCTTTTTGAAATATTCAATAACTTCTCAATGTCATATCAGATATTTATAAAAATCAGTCAATATATATCATGTATATAAACAATACATCAAAGTTTCATGAGAACTGCAGAGAACATTTTTGAGTTATTGTCCGAAAACTGGAAAATACCACCTTTTTTAATGAATAAACCCCTTAACTGAATAACATTAAATCGGAAATAAAAAAAAATCGAAAGGGCGCTTACAACAATAGATATAAACAATTCAGCAAAGTTTCATGAGAACTGCTGAAAATGTTTCTTTGTTAATGTCCGAAAACTAGAAAATTACCGTTTTAATTAGTGAAAATCCTTAATACGGAAACGTAAAATCTAAAATTTATAAAATTGAAAGGGAGCTCATGTCAATAGATATATAAACAATTCACCAAAATTCCTTAAAAATTTGTGAAAGAATTTTTGAGATATTATCAGAAAACTGAAAAAAACACCTTTTTTTTTTATCAAACCCCATTACTCAGAAACTTAAAATCTAAAATTTAAAAAAAAAAAAAAAACGATAGGGAGCTCACGTCAATAGATATAAACAATTTCCCAAAATTTTATGTAAATTGGTTAAAGAATGTTTGAGTTAATGTGCGACATGTTGACGACGGACGGACAAGAATATACCAAATACATATCTAGATACATAATTTTGAAAACCATGTTCATAGAAAATGGAATTCATTACAAAGGATTATACCCTCGATTATACCCGTAATAAGAAATACTGGATTTGTCAAGGACACGACTTATTTTAATATTTCATTTACTGTTATCTGTTTTTGTCCATTTCAATTCCTTGTTATCTGTTATAAGCCAAATCAATTTGCTGTTTTGCTGTTATTGGGACCCCCCTTGTCCCCCCTCATATAACGGACCCCAAAATTACTAGAGTAAAACCATTCAAACGGGAAAAACAACGGTTTTATCTTAAATTTTCAGAAGATTAAAAACATGATTCTTATAATACCTGCTGAACGTATAACTCCTAAAAACTTTAATTTCATTCATTATTAATTGGTCATGTGTATACATATTCGAAATACACCAAGGGTTGAAATGGGCATAGACATAATCCCTGGACTTCTCACGTCCGGCATTGAAACCAAGTGCTAAAGTTAGGAGTACGCTTGAATGTGCGGCATGTCACATGATAAATCGCAATAACGCAATTACGACAGATATTTTTGGAATAGAACATTTATAACCGACGCCTCGACTAGTATGAGTGTTACGCTCTGCGTTTATTAAACAACCTTTACAGGAGCAAAGGCGTACGTAGGTGGCCTGATGCAAGACAAACTGTGCGTCCCTAACAAACACATCTTCAATTGTCATTTGTCCGAATTTCGTACACTTGGTCCCTATAGATTATTGTCAGATTTGTTATCATGGTGAATATCAATGAAATATTTACCACTGGTCATTTATCGAACAGAAAAACATACTATTCATCAATTCTTTGATAAACAATGTACAGTATTTATCCATCACATAATATATCCAAAGTATTGATTTATTTCAGTATGGCACGTTAAGAATGTGTGGATTTGATGTTCTGTCACCACAGATATCATATGGAACAAAACTAGTAGAGGATCCCACACGACAACAGTATCTCAAAGACTGGAAATGCCGGTTTCAAAATATTTTTTCTGAAGAACCGTTAAGTTTTCCTAAATTATCAGACTTCGATCACAAATCATTAATGTTACATGAAGAGAATGGTAAAAAGAGAGTGAGTTCTATAGGACATAGAATCAATCCATGAAACATTTTACAACGTTGATGTAACTGTGATATACATGTACTATTTATTGTAGTTTTTTTTAGTCTTTTGTTCTCCATTTTGTTACATTATTCATAGCTGCTATCATTTATACATCTGTCCCCTATTTTTAATTAAAAAAAAGTTGAAATTATTTTTTTAACATGGCCAAAGTTTTGAATGTCAAATAAGTTTCAGTAATAATTGGATAAAAAAATCTCAGAAGTAGCAATAGAGACCTGTCTGTCATAGAGTATACTAGATCGTTATAAATGCATTAGATGTCCCTTTTTATGTAACGTGGGATCCTTATTGATAGATAACGGCGATTTTATATATATATAATATCTGAACGTGAGAACATATTTATTGTTTAAAAAGATAGGAATACGGAACAAAATAAGTATATTTAGCTATCGAAGGCAAAATACCTACACTGTCCATGGTAGCAATGTTTCATTTATTTATTTTTGCAGCTCATCACTGCCGTAATCTTCATTTTTTTTTAAATGAAACACAATACGGTTAGAAATTTAAAGGTTGGTAAGTTTATTTTTTAGTTGCACCACAGACTAAAAAGTAATAAGCATTAGCAAACAAAATCATGTTCATCGATTTTACCCAAATTCTCCTGTTTTATAGCATAACATACAAAAACGAATGTTCAAATTACAAAAAATCAAAAAGAAACAATAACCAAGGCACGGGCTTGCTTTAATGTATCATCATTTCATACGTTTTTTTTATTAATAACGGACGACACGTCAACCTATTTAAATACAAGAGATGACCTCCGGTCTTAACCAAATATAAACATGCTTATGAATAGTCGGGGAGCACATGCAGACTGATATTTCTAGGTCTGTTTTGTTTCATGTTAGAGGTTTAAGATGTATGTAAATCGTTTTATATGCATATGAATGATTGTTTTGTGGTTCGGTTCAGTCAACCGATTGGTTATTTATTTTTTTGGTCCCTTGTTTCACTTTCAATGTTGACATTTTGTTCTCTTTAATGAAGAGCCACACGATGACCATGCGCATCCTACTCTTCTGAATGCCAAATTGAAATGACGCTGCATAAATAGGGATTGAAATGGGCTCAATAATTGTTTTACAATTCATTAATACATTAGTGATGTTTTTAGCTTATTTAGACGAAATTGAGCGAAACTGACTGTTACGAAATGTTGTTTTTTTTTATTCTGCTCTTAGATCTATTAATGTCAACATATTTTATTCTTTTGTTGAAATCGTAGCTAATGCCTCTTTAATATTATAAAGCTAATCAATACTATATAGCGGTTGATCATAATTGAACCAAAAGAGTAACAAAAGCCTATCACAAAAAAAAAAAATAGTACACGTTGTTAACATGACCATTGGCAAAATACACCCTACAATAAAATTGTTATTACATGAACGACAAACATCTCAACATAAACCAATAAAACTTTGTCATGATAGTTCAGGTCAACATAAATCTTATACCACCGTTAGCTTCTTTTAAAAACATTTTTTAAAAGCATCAAGACATCTTGATTTATAATTGTGAAGTTTTCGTTGATGATACCGTCTCTCTTCAGTGGGGGCCTTTTTATCCGAAACTATCCTCTTAATCACAAAAGAAAGCTGACAAATATCAAGGTAACTATACCGATGTTCATATATTTCTTTCAAGTCAGGACTTAAAATCTCCCATGGCATACAAATGTGTCCCTGGTTATCCGTTCTGACGAAGTACTTACACGTCCAAAAAGTTTCCAGTTGTACTGTTCGGGATCAATATAATTATATACTCCGTATATAGATGGCCTGATGTGAAGCAACATTTCTGCACTCATTCAACATACCCTCATTTTCAAGTAACAGTCTTAATTTCCTGCCCTTCATTCTGGTCGACCCACTTTTAGGAGCTAACATTTTGTATGTTTTGTAACTTTGTTTTCGTTCTGAATACATGGACTATTGGCACTACACAATTCGCAAGTACCATTCGATAAGGTATAACACATACAAATGTGGAAGTAAATAAATGGAATCGAATGAATTGATTATTCAGTACAGAGTGAGACTGCATGGGTGCGTCAAAATGGTGAGCATTTAAAGAGACTTTTCTTTCAATTAAAATAATTTGGTAAGTTTTTGCTCTGATTCATTGGGGTGACGAAAATAGGACACAGTTGCGTGACAAAAGTCATGGTGTCCTCGTTAAAGATGGAAAAGCATAATCATGTTCAAAACTAGGATCAAGTCTTAAAAACTTTAGGTTATATACATAAATCTTTTATTTTGAACTATTAAAATCAACTTTAAAAAAATATATGAACACCATTAACATATTTTAAACATCTATATTTGATACATATTATCATAGATAGGATTTGTACGTTTGTTTTGATTTTATACCTGAACAAGTTTGTTTGTAAACGAAAGGTATACAAGGTATGTCGTCAGATAACAGTAAAACATGTGGGATATAGACCTCACGTGACTTCAGGGCGTATAATAGGATGGCGCGAAGTTTAGTAATATTTATTTTTGATATGAAACTTGCGATTGATATAATCAATTATTTTCAATACAATGGTGGTACCTGCTAATTATATTAAATGTGTAGTAGTTGGAGATGATTGTGTTGGGAAAACTAGTATGCTCGTTAGTTATGCTACAAAAAGATTCCCCACTAACTGTGTTCCTTCTGCCTTCGACAACTATGCTGGTAAGTCAACAGTTTTATAGGAAAACAAACTTCTTCGCGTTGAATTGTTCTTCAATTTGAATACTTAAATCAAAAGGATAGAAAACAATAAATGCGGGTTTTTTTTTCACGGACACAGATCAATTAGCAAAATGTATAATAGTTGCCAAAAAGTATTCGATTACTCGAATACGGGACGACATCAAAAGATCAATGTACAGTGATAAAACTATGTGAATTAAGTTTTCTGTCCTACATTGAAATTTTGATATCGTCCCTAAGCTAGAATAATAAAATATGTTGATTATATCTTATTGCAGGTTTTAATAATGCCGTGTGTTTTGATGTTGTTTTGTTTGTTGTTTGTTGTTTGTTGTTTAGTTTTATTTTATTTTTTTTTAGATTTTTTTTTGGGTGGAGGTTGTTCTTATTTCAACAGTTTTCATTAAAAAAAATGTGTTGTTATATGCATTTATGTATTATAGTTTGGAGTCTTAAGTATGACGTCATATCTCAATTTGGTACGATCAAAAAACATTCTTCTTGGAGAGTTTTTGATGGCGCATATTAGATTTAGGGCATCAATTCAATAAGGTGAGGTACGAGCATGGGTACATTCTTTTCATGATTTACAACAAAAATCAGAATAGAATTGAAGTCATTTCAAGTCATGATATATTTTTTTTAAGTTTACACGATTCAATTGTTCTTTGTGTCTTTGTTGGAAGTCGGATATCGATAAAACTACGCTAAATCAGCAATAATTTTTGGAAGTATAAGACATGTTGTGGTTAAAGTACACTGATACCATACTAATCTATCAATTCCATTGCCTAAGAGACGTATGTTTTTTTGAATAATTAATATCAGATTACTGTAAGATACAAACTAAATTGAGAATGGAATCTGAAAAAGTGTGAAAGAGACAACAATTCGACCCAGGAGCAAAAAGCAGCCCAATGCCACCAATGGGCTCCGAAATATATATATGGACGGAAAGCAAAAACATATACAAAACTTACAAAGGCCAGATGTTCCCAACTTGGGACAAGGGTAAAACAATATACAAGACTAACAAAGATCAGAGGTTCTGACTTTTGACAGACACATAAAGGCGTTTGAAAGCCAAATATTTCAAATGAGTAGGGCGTTTAAAAACAAATGATAGACTGAATGTGCATATTTCAGTCAAAATCTTCTGAGTTCAACTCAACACACAGTTGTTGCAACATTAATTTTAATTTAGTTACAAAGATCAGGAGTTGAAATTTAAAAAAATCTATCAAAAACATATCACTTATAAGGAATCCTTATACCGACTCCACGGCGAGGTAGACTAAACGTTTCACCACAAACTTTCCATAAGAACCTGACCCAGTCAGGGAACTGGATTCATATAACAATATTACAGGACTTAACTTTTCAGAGGAATCAGTATATAGATTTATATAACTAGGATCTATGTTTAGTATGACATTAGCCATGCTAAATATTTCATTCTTTTTTTTCTTCAGGTGTAATATCTTTGTCAGGAAAACAAAGACAGATGCAGTTACTGGATACGTTAGAACAGGTAAAATACAGATATTTATTTTCCAAGTTCGAACTTTCATTTTTTGTTGTCTATGATGAGTTTATTTTAAATTATCTATACAATATTAGCCCTTCTACAACCACACCTGAAATATGAGGTTATCTGCACGTCCTTGAAATACCTTCATCGTTACATCAGAAATACAGCCAACTAAACTCGAAATTTTAATTTACCTAACTACATATATCAATCAAAATTTGTGATTTTACCTGAACATTGACAAACAAACAATGTTCTAGTCCAAATTATTATCTTTACTTCCTATGTTTGACATTAATATTAATAGTTCAAAATAACCCTATTTAAGTCATTTTATTGTATATAGATCAATTAATGTTGACACTAGGTACGATCTCTTTTATTGGTTTCATCTTTTGAAGTTTATTGTTTATAAGCTATTGTCAACACGTACTTAAAATTCTTTATGTCCTGAAGAAGTGTATATCAAGTCAAGATCTAATTTATAAATAATATAGTATTCACAAAGTTAAAGAATCGGAAAGTCACGATATATATTGTTTCAACTTAATTAAAATTTCCGGGGAGGGTGCTTAGTTTTTTATCATTTGATCACCGAGATCAAATTGAAATGTTTATCTTGAATTGAATTGTCAGTGATTTTTTTTTTTTTTTTTTATTTTTTATTGCCAAATGTGATAACTATCCACCGGAGACTGGCGGAAATGATAAAAAAAAATAAAGGTCGGCCTTCAACAATGAGCAAAACCCATATCGTATAGTAAGCTTTAAACTGTTTCTTTGCTAACTAAAACATAAAAAAAGAAAACCAACAGTATGATATACGTTAAAACAAATATGAATAACAGCCATCAACCAACGACAACAGACTTCGGACTTTGGACAGGATCATGCACATTATTTGAAAAGCCAGAGTCATGTTGTCTTCACAACATTCCATCTTTACTTTTGAAAACAAAATAAAACTACATTCACTACTTTCCAAAACATATTACATATTTTAGTATACATAAGAGTAAACAGGCAATAAAGACCCCTTACATCTACATTTCATTTCTTGTGACAACACACTAATTCTTCAGTTCATTAAGTTCTGGATTGCTCAATGTAAAAAAAAATCATTGACTGACATGTGGATAAAACAATTAATTATTACACAACTTTTAATTATAGATTATGAGCGTTTTTATTAAATGATAAGACGTGAAGAAACAATCTAAATTCAAACATTTTAACTAGATTTCTAGTTATACTTCAAGCTTTTACAAAATTATGAAAAAATGGGGTCTTATGGTCCGTATACTTCTCCTTGTATTATTCACATGTTTTACATTCCCAACATAGGACAGGTGCAAACTATTGCAGCGGGATTAAACGTTTTAATGGTACCAAACCCTTTCCCTTTTCTGAAACAGTAGTATAACATCACAACATAGAAAGACATTATACTTTGAGCGATGCACTTCAATTCAAATTAATTGCAATGGTGATCTGTAATCGTTTTGAAGATTTTCACTTTTCACTTTCAAAGTTATTAGACTTTAAATCGACACGTCTTGCACTTAAAACTAGAGTTGTCCTCGAACGACCCAACTGCATGCTTTAAAAGAATATTACGGATGATCTGTATACTTTTGACGACTTTCCGTTTTATAGTTCATAGTTATATGATTCAAATGGTTCAGATAAGGTGACCGCGATTCTCCCAATAACTCCAGTTTATCCTTAAAACATTTGTTTAGTCATTTCTTATCAAATTAGTCACAAACTTGTATGACAATTGCTGGGGGACGGGCTTATCGTGCACTTATGGCAAAATCTGTTTATTTCAATGTCTGCTGCTAACATTTTAAAATAAGTCCGTTCTGTACAAGTACATATTAAAATAAGTCCGTTCTGTACAAGTACATATTAAAATAAGTCCGTTCTGTACAAGTACATATTAAAATAAAAACTTTAAAAATCTACAAGGTTAACAACAGGAAATTATTTTAAATATTATCAGTTAAACAACAAGCTGTCAGTTATTGAAATTCCGTATAATGTATGTGTTGTCTATTATACCTTAAAGGCATTTCAATACTTTGCTATGCCTTATTTCAAATACTATTATTATAATAAAAAAATTTGTTTAGATCAGCTCTATCGCTAACAAGCACCCAAAAGCGGATGTGTGCGGATATTTAACACTGTGAAGTTCATGTTTAACAAAATTGATTTAATGCTGATCAAAAACTTAGTTTACCATGGCTTCTCTTATTGCCAAACATTTAGTCAAACCTCATAGCTTTTTTTTGTATTTTACTTCCAACCCATTTTGAACTACGAGCAACCTCAGATCTGTAATTAGTGTCTTTTGCTGTTTAAAAAGGATAAGTGACCGATATAGCTTGCCACATCCAGTCTGTGTTTTTGTTTGATGTTTTCCTTGTATCGATCTGATGTTCTGCTGATACACCAGTCACAGGTTATGAGAGGATTAAGAGCGCTCACAAACATGTTTGACACCGCCAAATTATGTATTTGCTTGTCCCAAGCGAGGAGCCTGTATATTTCAGTGGTTGTCCTTGGTTCACGTCTTTAATATTTGTTTTAGTGATAAATTAGTCAGTTGGTTTTCTCAATTGAATTGTTTCATAATTTTCATGTTAACGCCTTTTATAACACTACAATACGGTATTGGTTTTTCTCATTGTTGAATACCGTACAATTGCCTAGAATTTTTACATCCACTTTATTTGAACTTTGGTGTATAGTTGTCTCATTGGCAATCTTACAGCATCTCCTTGTTTTTATATCGTATACAAACTCTGTAAAATCGTAATATGAAGACCTTTGAAATGTATTAATATTTTGATCTCGTCCTGAATTCCTTTATACAGGACAGTTCTGCAACTTGAGGGCATACGATACAGTTACAGGGGAGGTAATGACGTTGCTAACGTAAAATGTTATTTTCGCGACGTCAAACTATGACATATCGGGAAAGGATGCATTTTTCGACTATTTTTTATCATTCAAACTGATTTAATTTGAAAACGAAAGAATGGACCCCTATTTTTTAAAACGACATTTTGTTTCATTTTGCAGGGAGATTATGTGGACCAAATTTTATAAAACTGTAAATAGAGGATTTTTTTTAATTTTGATAAATATACAGCAAAAAAATACGATTTTTTCTTAATTCATGACCATTTGATAAATATGAGTTATTTCTGAATAACAAATGCATATTTTTTTAAGATACTTATAAAATACAAATATTAAAAATTATCTAACAAAAAACAATTTGTGTTTATCTTTTAAAACAAAAAAGTTATGGCTTTCTTTCGAAAGCGAAAATACAGCCACAAATCCGAATTTTGAGCAAATATACAAAATTTCGACCTCATTTAACTCAAAAAGTAGCACATGAAGGTATCTTTTTTATTACATATTTGATTTAAGCAGGCAAAAACTAGCCTATATGGAAATTTTCATCAAACTGTAAATACAGGATCAAAACTGTATCGTATGCCCTTAAGGAAGTTTGCTGCTCAGTTTCAAAATAAATAACTTTTCATAAAACTAGTATATTTTGATAGGGTATTAATTGAGAAAAAAAAGCCAAAAAAATATAGGGGTCAATGTGATTGTTTTCGAGTTATTAGCCATTGGAATTTTGGCAGGAAAATATTCTCTCTTGATTTTTCATAGCTTTATCATTGACAAGTTAAAGTTCTCAAAAACTATTAAAAAATAAATAAGATTTTATAAGACTTTTACAAATGACTTATAATTATACATGTGAAAGATTTATAAAAAGAAAAATTGGGGTCTATAGGCAAAATTTTTTAAGGCATTCAAATGGATAAAACCAGAGGATTATGAAAATCTGACAAAACTTCCAAAACATGACAAGCAAAAATCAAGGGGAAACAAGTACATTTTGATTGAAATAACCTATCTACAAGAAAACACAAAATATGGAAATTCCTTGTTAATTTGAATATGTCTTTCATTGGACAGGAGACTTCTACAGCCACAATACAGACAATATGTTCAGACGCAGATGTGTTCGTAGTTTGTTATTCAGCGGTGCAACCTCAATCTTTCAAAAATGTGAAAGAAAAATGGCTACCAAGAATCCGAAACTTCATGGGTGATATCCCCTTTGTGTTAGTAGCAACCCAAACTGATTTACGCAAAAACCCAGCTGTGCTAAAACAACTACAGAACAAAGGTTTGAAGCCCGTGTCACAAAATGAGGGATACGCCTTGTCAAAACGTACAGATTATGCCTGTTATGTTGAATGTGCTCCACACATGGAGAGGAAAGTGAAACAGGTTATTGACAAGGCTATTTCATCCGTTTTAAACCCACAGGGAGACAGGATGGAAATGCAGTCATGTACAATATTGTAAAAAAAAGATTATAATATATCATATTAATATGTTATAAGAGTAGTAATCACTAAGTGATATCCTGAGGACTTTTTTTACAGACCTCAAAAAATATTTACAAATGAAATATAAAGGTGTTGATAAATAATTTTAGTTTTTACATTTTGTTGAATTTTTTTTTTTTTTGTCTGGATGTTATGTATTTGATAGTGAAAACTCAGCTGTAGGCTGTTGGCATTCTTGTACACCACTATGAATATTATTGTTATGATTAATAATGTGCACATATATACGTAAGCAATGTCTTCCATGCGTGTAAATATGTTATTATTTAATACCTTTTGTTAATTGTTTTGTTATAATAAAAAGCACGTTTCATAGAATGATTTCCTAGTTATTATAAAAGTATATTTTTGATGGCAAAACAGAATAAAAGTGTTATCAACCTTTGACATACATTGAGATTCAATCATTCTACAATTTCAGATGTCTTTAAGGATTGTGTACCCTTGTGTTGATTCAATGCTAAACATATGGAAATTTTATAGAAAATCCAAAGCGGAGCCTTTATTCCTGCACTTTCATATTTAGCAGTTTGATGACTGATATACTGAACCACTTTAAAAACACAACACTCATTTTGTTGATTTTTTTTAACAAATCTTGTTTGAATCTCTTACAACTACTTTTCATGCTTACCATACTTGTTTCTCTAAATGCTAACAATCTAAATCTGACTTACCTGTGGTTATTGAACATACCGAATTTTTGAAGTCGCACGAATTTCTTAAAGCGAAATTTGGGACCCATGAAAGATTGTTTCAGTTTTTTTGCTTTGTGAAACAGTTCTTTCAATCCTTTGCCTCACTTAAACCAGTTAAAAAATGTTGCATCTCCATATTACCAAGACTGAGAAATAAAAAAAACTGAATCAGCCCTTAAGAATACTGCAAACAAGAAAACAAAAACGTGCTGCAACCATACTGTATGACTTTAGAAACTCGTCTTACTGTACTCCCGACAACGATACAAGTAGACAAGATTTGTTGCTGGCCATCAATGAACAGATCAACGTGTAGTAACAATGAAACGTCAACAGAATTTGATTACGCAACGTCATTTGCCACACATGTTTACGGCCGCAACGTCAATTGCTGATCAAATTGCTGAATGCCATTGCGTACAGATTCATGCCATAAATGTTTCCCGTCAACTGAATTGCCAAATAATCGACAGAAGGAAAACCTTTAAAGCCCTCAAGTTCCGACCGCATAAAGGTTCAACAAATGCAAAATCAGAAGGCGTAAAACAAACCCAAAACATGTCAGAGAGTTTGTTGACCTTTCTGACAATCATTTTGGCGTTTGTAACAGGCAGTCAACGCTTTTGACGGTGACACATTCATTCAAAAAAAAATTAATAATAATCGAGTGTTGCGTTTCTAATGTCGGTCAGTATGTATTATAGGGTTATTGCATGAAAATTGGGGAATATTGTTCCGAGTAAAATTTTATATTTCACGAGCTTGTGAGTGCAATATATGTTCTACGAGAGACACTATTCCCAATATTCATGCAATAACCCTTTTATTGTATAGCAATATAATATTTGAAAGTAAAAGTTGAAGATTTATTGCACTCGTGCAGTATTGGAATTTATTGCACGCTAACTTTTGGTTACTTTCTGTGGGAAATATTATATTGCTATGCAATAATCCTATTTATTACATGCAGTGCTAGCATTAATTTCCTTAAAACAAGTTTATTAATGTAGTTATTGGTTAAAACAAATAAAAATATGGACAAAATCAGGTACACCTTTTAGAGTGCGCTCGACTTTAGTGACTCAGCACGAGGTATTTTGGAATTTACAGGTTGGTTAGGGAGCTACCATTTGATTTTTATGGAGGGTCCGAGGGGCTAGTAATCTACGTTTCAAATTTTATAACAAAAATCTCTATTAAATGCTGTGGATTTTCTATAAAAATCTTGGTTTATTTGCCACAAAGTACTCTTTTTCTACTCAATGCAATGAAACAATAAATAATAATGCTTTGCATCAAGTTTCCCCTTATTTTATGTACAAAATGGCCTATCTCTATTATTTCTTATATCTGTAGTTCTGATACAATTGAAGTTTGAAAAATTCGTACAAAAATGGCTACTGAAGGGGTCATTAACCTTAAGCATGTTTAAAACTCTATTCCATTTATTTCAGCAAGAAAGTATGTGTTTTTTGTTCGTTCTACTTGGGCATCTGTTTATTTGTTAAACGCAGTATACTGTTGGTTAATAAACCGACGTTATTTGGATGTCGTATTAGATTGTTGTCTTGTTGTAAAAAAGTAAAATCACAGGTGAAAATGTCAAAAATTGGGGTACAAGCAGTGTTATTATCGTAATCACTCTAAAACAATATTTAAGAAAACAAACATTTACCATGGCACCATAACGGGATGCATAAGTACAGAGCTACGTCATATGTAACAAAGAAATACACAATGTCATATAGGCAAATCATATCATATTAGGAATAAAGAAAGATAAGTATACAAAAATTATCTTAGAACAATAACACATTGATGGGATGTGTAAGTACAGAGCCAAATGGCGGGATGTATAAGTACAGAGCCACGTCATATCTAACAAAGAAATTAAAAAAAAAAGCCATATAGAGAAAGCAAATTAGCAAAAATGAAAGACAAGTATTCAAAAACTTTTATAGAACTATAACACAATTACAGGATGTATAAGTACAGAGCCACGTCATATCTAAAAAAAAAAAAAAAAAAAAAACCAAACAAGGCATATAGCTAAGGCATATTAGCAAAAATGAAAGAGAAGTATACAAAACCTATTATAGAACAATAACACAATTACGGGATGTATAAGTATAGAGCTACGTCAAATGGATACCACCAAAACTAGACTAAACAGTAACAGTAAAATTCATAAAAACAAATAAAACACTACTAAATCATACCACATCTCCGCAAATTAATATGGTTATATCAATTAAAATTCAAATACAAATGCTTTTATGTTTACAAATAACATATATTTTCACGGACGAAAATTATGTTACGGGTTGACTATATATGTTAAATAATATGAATATGATGTAAGATTAGAGAAGAACAAACGTAATGTTTTATTGTAGAACAACCGTCAAGAGGAATGCTCTAGACTAAAAGTTATAGTACCTAACAAAATAAACATTTCTTAGCAGGATAAAAAATACAGAACAGTCAAAATCTTATAAGGTCAACTTTGCCTTATATTATGGGTCTATTTATTAAGCCTTGTATTCGTACTTTTCATTGGATGACAACAATCGCAAAGAATTCTAATCATGGGTTGTGAAAGCATTCACTGTGTGCACATTTTAAGTATAAATTATGTGCTGTCCGCATTTACGTTAAAAAAAAAATCAACTAATTCATGAACAAATGAAGCAAAAATCTACTTCGCTATCAAAAGATGGAAAATTTTATGATGTATAAATTCATTGGAAGCTACAAATAAAAAATAATCTTATAAGGATATCATCAAACAGCGGAGACCATCTTTGCTTTAATGAAAGGCAATTTATTTACTTTTTTTTCTAAATGTACTGTGACAAGTTATACGTATTTATAAAAATGTATGTTATAATTCGTAGTTTTTCTAAAACATCAACTATCTAACGGATTTATTTTGTTTACAGATCAAATATTTCATCAAATCAAATATTTTGACTAGGCTAGTTTTTAAATATCTGCCTTGACACTTGTATCTTAGACAAATATGGTGTTCAATAATTTTTGGACTTGTGACCTCAATTTAATATAATCTCTACAATAACAATTTGATGTTATCCTTAAAATCATCCAACTGATAACCGACCGACTAACACAATTCCAGGTTATACATCTTTTTTTTTTTTTTAATTAAAATTCGTTCTTCGAGGAAAGATATTTATATTTATTTTAGTCAATCGCTATATTACTGTTCACAACGTGTTATTTGTATACTGAAATCGTAACACGGATAGTTTACGCTAATATATAGCATATTAATCTATTGTAATAAAAATTCATAATATCTGATAAAATTTGTAGATTTAGCTAACAAGGTCCTTATATTTGTATAAAGTAACACTTGTTTATAGTGGAAAGTTGTTTAAACGTTGAATAAGCTACATTTAAAAATTGCTTGCTAGTCCCTCTCTGTGATTATCGTTAGATAACTCTGGCTCATTTCCCAATAGGGAAGTTAAAATACACGATATTCAATCATAGTCATTTTTAAAAATGATGAACGGTTCTTTATATTGGTATGTAATCATTTTAAACGTTTCAAATTTATGAAATTATATTCGTACATCAATGTTTTTGATACACCAATAACAAAAACTGAAATATATTGAATTGATACATTTTGTAACTATTCAAATTTATATCAGAAACCTAAACCTAATTATAAAATAATGAACCTGTTAAAGGGAGACAATATTCGTATAACTTTTTCGAATTGGCACATAATACAACGGAATGTCACTCTTGCATACAAATGGCACATCAATATAATTAATTAACTGTGCAATCGCGCTCCACCTTCAATGATGATTCTAAATTATAAATATAACCAAAAGTTGTTAATCTATAGATAGTAAAGACTAATGAAATCTAACCAACTGTTAAAATATTTCTTTGCATTTTTTTAAAACTTCCTCAGTAAAATGCTTGAGCCATTTGACTTGAAAATCATAGATCATAATTAACGTTTTTACACAATATTTATATAAAGTAGCTAAAGATTATTCGCTTCTCAAAGTGTAAGACGCAATAAAAATCGTATGCTTGCACCATCTTTCCCAAAAACAGATTTAATTAAGGTTCATCATAACAAACGGACAAATATGGCTGTATTTACATGCCAAAAATTACTCTGAGTACAGACTTACCTGTGAAGTTGGAAAAGTTTTAATGCCTGGCATCCACTAGATATAATAAAGTTAAATGCATTTTGTGTTTCAGAAAGATAAAATCTCTTTTGGATTTTGATGGGCATTTTTTTTCCTTCATGCAAAAGGTGTGAAAATTAACTAAGTTGTGGAACAAATATGAGATGCTCCCTCAGGTAAAAAACCGGTTTGTATTGTTTTGATTGTCCTTAATTGACTTGGACAACAGGTATCTTCACAACTACAAAAAATGTATAGGTGAGTTAAAGAGTTTATCTGAGTCAGTGAGTGGACAGTATCAAAGTAATTCAGGTGTTTGTTTATTTTTACACCTTCTGCAGAAAGGAAAAAAAATGCCCATCAAAAACCAAGAAAGATTTTATCTTTCTTAAACCCAAAATGCATACAACTTTTATATATCTAGTGGATGCTAGGCATTAAAACTTTCAAAACAGCACAGGTAAGTCTGTACACAGAGTAGTTTTTGAGTTGAAAATACGGCCATATTTGTCCATTTGTTATGATGAACCTTAAGTTCTAAACATTTCGACATTTCTTCGTTAAAACCGGTTTTAAACAAATCACTAGTACGTGTTAAGATCCGACTAAATACCCATATCCAGATATCGTCAGGTAAATTTGATATAATATAGAATGACTAAATACAACAACAACAAAAAACCATACGTATGCAAATATAAAAAAAATAAGAAGATGTGGTACGATTGCCAGTGAGACATGAGCAAAAACCATGCTATAAAAGGCCCCGAAATGACAAATGTAAAACAAATCAAACGACGGCGGCATGATGTTTGTTCAAAATAACGAACGAAGAACAACTATGATATACAACAACCAGTCCACTGAGTAACATGTTCCTGACTTTGGACAGACACGTACAGAATGTAATGGGCTTTAACTAGTTTGAAGGCGCATCAACCCTCCGTTAACCGTCGACAATAGTGTAAAACAGTAAAAGATAAGAATAAACTACAAAAATCATGCAGATGAAAAAGGGTTATATCATTTGATCGAAACATATATTTTTTATATAGATTAGACCGTTGGTTTTCCCGTTTGAATGGTTTTACACTAGTAATTTTGGGGCCCTTTATATAGCTTGTTGTTCGGTGTGAGCCAAGGCTCCGGGTTGAAGGCCGTACATAGACCTATAATGGTTTACTTTTATAAATTGTTATTTGGATGGAGAGTTGTCTAATTGGTGGCACGGTAGTATTTCCTGGCCCATAAGGGACAATGATAGCCTTTTTAGAATTTTCACCACTTTCAAACACTGCAAAAAATTCTACATTCACAGTTAACTGAAGTACTTTCATTTTACTATTCAGAAATGAATTTGAATATGTATGATGACCGTTTACTTTTTTGGCTATTTTTAAAAACCTAAGGCCACTAGTACTTTTAGGTCTTTTACGGTGCAGTGGATACAAAATTTTTAAAAATCCTCAAAAATTCATTTTCATCTGTTACTATGTAAAATTATTTCATATTTTTCTACACTTGATTCATCCCTCAGTTTGGGAAAGTATGTTCAGTTGATACTGTATTTTTTGTCCAATCACACTGTTTAGATACATTTACCTTAGTCGGGTACACAAAAGAGCAACCTAAATTCTGGAATGCAAATACTACCGTGCCACCATTGGCACTCACACCACATCTTCCTATATCTATAAAACAAACTCAGAGAGAGAGAGAGAGATGGGTAGGGTACCGGTGTATGGCAATCCCTCATCATTATCAACAACTAAATACACATAGTACAGATCTGAGAGTATTCGCAGTTACTGACGCTAATATAAAATCAGAAGCTGTGTATAAGTCAATGAGACCCAAAACACAATAAAACAATGAGCATAAGTATGCGAGTCTTGAAAGAGGCACATTCATTTCTGTACTGGATGCAAAAAATTTTCGCCAGAAAATGCCACGTAGATTTTAGAATAGTTCTTCATGGTTGGATTAAATCAAGAAATTCCTAGCATATTTCATTCGTAAATATAGCCCAACATGCAGACTTCTTAAACGTTCAGGTATTTCACATCCAATATTTTATGGGAATATTCTTTATAAAGCACATAAATGTCAGTATTCACCTCAGAAGCTAACAAAACCTTTAAAAAGACTTATTAAGAAGGGATATAGTTACGATACTGTTGTCAGGTTATTAAAGATTGCATATTTTGGCGTTAATATTGATTCACTTATAGGGTCTTTGCATCGGAACTAAACACATTTATTTAAAAACCAGTTGTTGGCATGACACGGGTTATGTTCTTCTCATATATGTTATGATGGTATGATACTAAACCCCTCAAGGGCAGGATTGTATCTGATATTCATATGATGAAGACATAACCCTTCTATCAGTTTTTTTAGTAGTCTGAAGTTATTTATGTATTATTGTTATTTTGTTTATTTTCTTTGGTTACATCTTCTGACATCAGACTCGGACTTCTCTTGAACTGCATTTTAATGTGCGTATTGTTATGCGTTTACTTTTATGCATTGACTAGAGGTATAGGGGGGGGGGGGTTGAGATCGCATAAACATGTTTAACCCCGCCGCATATTTGCGCCTGTCCCAAGTCAGGAGTCTCTGTCCTTTGTTAGTCTTGTATTATTTTTAATTTTAGTTTCTTTTATACAATTTGGAGTTTAGTAAGGCGTCCATTCTCGCTGGGCCGGTGTATGTATTTGTTTGGGGGCCAGCTGAAGGACGCCTCCGGGTGCGGGAGTTTCTCGCTACATTGAGGATCTGTTGGTGACCTTCTGCTGTTGTCTGCTCTATGGTCGGGTTGTTGTCTCTTTGACACATTCCCCATTTCCATTCTCAATTTTATTATTCCTTGTTGTAAAATGCAATTTTATTATTTCATATTTACTTTTTCATTTAAGTTTCTGTCATTATTTTACTGTCCCACAGGTTTATACATATGTTTGCAGAGAATAGAATTTGAAAATTTATCTAAATAAATGAAATACTAGACTAATTTACATTATCATATTTATTTCTCCTATCGAACATGCAATCTTCTAACGTTTGTTTTACGGTTTATCTCATCGATCTATAAGGTAATTATTCATAAAATAAATAATGATTTAAGTAAACTGAGTGGCAGCAGAAGGCATTTGCCCTAATAACCAAAAATGTTTATGGCGAAAGTCTGTTACAATCATACAAATCCCCAAGGGTAGGCTAGGGTATAAAGATGGTCAACTAGGCAACTGTAATCTGGCAAACATACATCAAAACAGAAATTAATGAATCTTTAAAACAACTCTATGAGTGGTCCATAGATGACATGTCGTTAAAAGGCGATATGAGGCATTTAGGAAAAGGAGTTGAAAAGGGTATTATTCAGTATCCCGAGATGAACACCATCCTTGTTGTGGACCGGATTGAGACAAGAATTGAAGGATGTTAGTGGCCATCTTGGGGTTGCACTTAGACAGATTGTGAAAGATCATCAACCGAAAAAAGCCACTGAACCTAACACTTCTAAGGCAGCTTCTACAACTTCACCTGAAACAATGGATGTTGAGGAATTGAAAGGTATGGTACAACAGTTGACCCGTCAGTTTACGGAACTATGAGATCAAAGTCAACAGGAACACACACCATAAAGAAGTAATGGTAGGTATAGAGGTTCGGGTAGGAGAGGTCACAAAGGCTGGAACCAAACCTGAGGATAGAACAACAATTGGCAAAATCAAAGACAAAGACAAAACAACAATTGGCAAAATCAAGGACAGTACAACTTTTTACAAACTCTTGGTTTCATAGCTTCCTTGTGAGCGGCAATCCTCTATTAAGGAAATCGTAATAAGAAATACAAGCCCGGAAATATAAGATTTGACCATTCGAGGAATGTAAACGCCCCCAAGATCTGTTGCATAATTTTTGACAACAGTATCATTTTTTGAAAGACATTCGAAGAGCACTTGGGAAATTTACAGCTTGTATTTCAACTGAGGTCAACCTGAAGCTTAAAGTAAGTGTGATTTTATTTAAAGGAAGGTGACGTACATTGATCATGTAGTGTTTGAAGAGGGAGTAGAGATCGACTAGGACAAGACAGACCGAGTAGTTAACTGGCCTCAACCAACAACACCGGTGGATGTACGTAGATTTTTAGGTTTCGTAGAATACTACAGGAGATTAATAAAGATTGAAATAAGATCAGTATGCCATTGACAAATCTTATTCCTACCCACCACATAAGAGAGAATTCCTTGCACATAAGTGGGACATCTGCGACAAGTTCAAGGACTATATTTACGGCCAACAGTTCACTGTTCCTTTGGTATCTTTCGTCCCTCTTTCACAGTCTTCACTGACAACAATCCAGTAACCTATGTTTTGACCACCGCAAAGTCTGATGCAACAGGCCATCGTTGGAAGGCAACACTTGTAGCATTCAACTTTGACAAACAGTATAAACCAGGACGAAACAATGCAGATGAAGATGATCTTAGTCGTCTACCTATTAGCATTGAAGCGGTTCAAGCCATCAGTACTTCCATGGTTTCAAGGTCTCACATTGAAAACCTGACGGTCAACCCAGAGGTTGTATTAGATGATTATGATCCAAGAGGAACAGGTACCTGGAACCTTATTGACTGGGAAAAGTTTCAGAATTTAGATCCTGACCACCACTCAACGAGCACCTTTAGTGATCATCACAACTACTTCTCCGTTAGAACTAGTCTGCATGGACGTCTTGACACTGGAACCATCCAAGGGAGGTCATCAACAATTGTTAGTGATAACAGATCATTTCACTAGATTTGCCAGGGTAATTCCTACAAGAAACCAGTTAGCCAAGACTACAGTTGAAACGTTGTACAATCACTTTATTCTCCACTATGGGATACCAGAGATAATACACTAGGATTAAGGAGCCAATTTTGATGTTAAAGTGATTAAAAAACTGTGTTACATCACTGGCATGAAAAAAAAATCCAGAACTACCAGCTACCATGCTATTGGCAATTGAATGTGTGAACGGTTCAACAGAACACTATTGGACATATTAGGATCATTGGAACCAGACAAGAAAGTTGCTTGGAAAGATTATGTTGCTTCACCAATTCACGCCTACAACTGTACGCGTCATGACAGCACTGGACAGATACCTTATCTGCATATGTTTGGTAGAAATCCAAGATTGCCAATTGACGTAGTATTTGGGTTAAGAGAGAACGTGTAGGAACCAAGCTCGAAACACACCAAGAAGTTGCGCCACAGGATAACTCAAGCTCACGAACTCAGCAGATAAGGCCAGATAAGAACCAAACAAAACCTACAACATGAAAGTCAGAGGTGGTACCATTTAACTAGGATACAGAGTGCTGTTGAAGTCGCCTTCAAAGAAGGGAAACACAAATTGGCTGGCAGATGAGAGCATGACCCCTATCATGTTATCAGTCAACCGAACAGTGACATACCAGTGTTTTCAGCTAAGAAGGAAAATGGCGAAGGAAGAATAAGAACTCTCCACATGAATTTACTCCTTCCTTTAGGATTTATAAGTAAGACACCAGCACTTGCTCCCAGGGTAACCCCGAAAAAGACCAACACCTGCCAAGAGGAGACAAAACAGAAGGGACCGCGCCGAAAACTCAGAATGACTACTCTGAGGATACAACATCTGATGGGGAATCAAACTGGGGATATGTCGTCAAAGATGGACAAGGAGAATGATTCAAGCATCACTTAAAAATGACCCAACGTTCAAACTGATGAATTACAGAATACAGAGACAGGATGGGACGCCCAATCTTCAGTATACACTATTAGTGTTGATGAGGACCTGACTTCTGAAGATGAAAGTCATAATAGAGGGGGGGCAAGTGGTTAACTGTTATGCTGTTATGGGGTAATTTAATTCTTTGTTATCTGTTATTCTGAAAATATATTTACTGTTAGCTGTTATTGTCTTATTCCTTGTTATATGTTATAGGACTATTATTTTTATTGTTATCTGTTATTGTGAGATTGTTTTGCTGTTAACTGTTATTGAAAATTGGAATGTTAGCATTTTGGCAGCCAATCTTAAGTAGAAATTGAAGAAAATTGAACATTGTGATTTGGATGGAAAGTTGTGTCATTGGCACTCATACCACATATTCTTATTATCACTATTGGGATCTTTCCATTGGTGATATGAAGGTCACGTATTTGCAGTAGGATTCCAGTAAAAAACATCACATAAACATATTTAAAAACAGTGGGGTCCAGGACCATTCCCGTATATATTATTATTACTCTTTGTAATTAGCTCCATTGTCTGTGAACATGTTTATAGATGTCAAATTTTGTACAAATTATAATTTGTACAAAAAATAGGTACAAATTATAGTTGGTTTTTTTTACTTTGTACACATTTTTCATATAAGATATAATTTTATTTTGACTTTGTACACATTTTTTGTACAAATTATAATTTGTGAAAATGACCATTTGTATAAAATTTGACTAAAAATCACTTTTAAAAATGTATTACTTTTACAATAACTTATCATATGGATTTTTTTATATAAAAAAAAAGCCTTGATACACCGTTTATAATTTTAATTCAATGACCAAATAATAAACGTTATGTTGTACTGTTACACCACTGTCCAAGGTTAGGCACCAACTAACATGTTTAACCCCGCCACATTCTGTATGTGCCTGTCCCAAGTCAGGAGCCTGCAATTCAGTGGTTGTTTTCGTTTATTATTTTTTAGATAAATCAAGTTGTTAAATTTCTCGTTTTGATTGTTTTTCGTTTGTCATTTTAAGGCCTTTTATATCTGACTATGCAGTATTGGTTTGTTGCTCATAGTCGAAGGTGGTATGATGAGCTATAGTTGTTAATTTCTGTGTCTTTTTGTCTCTTTTGGAGAGTTGTCTTATTGGCAATCATACCACATCTCCTTTTATACTTATTTACAAAATACAAAAATAGTATTTATGTATCATTTGTTTGAGCAAGTGAGTGAAATGTTGCCTTTGGGAATTACACGACATTTTTTTCTTTAGCATTCACACTTAAAAGTGCTACTCCTCCTCTTTGTATTTACATGAAAGAGAACCCTGACTATCAATATTTCGATAGCTTTTTAACTGGTTCACATAATGAAAAGTGAAGCTTAGAAACTGTTGCTGCAAAAAAAGACGTGTCTTTAACAGCTTCAACTATTTAATTTCTCGACAAAATATCCTTAAAATAAGTGAATATATATGTCTCTGTTAAGGCCTAGCAATCCATACAACCAGTTATATAATAAGATGTACCTTCAGTCAAAACAAGCATGCATGTTTTTGATCATACCATCAAACCCATCCTATTATACAGCTGTGAGATATGGGGTGCCTTTAATCCAATGTCATCTAAATATAGAAATGGAATTTTTTCATTTGACCATATTTACTCTAAATTACCTGCTGAAAAACTTCATACTAAATTCTGTAAATTTATTCTTGGAGCTCCAAAAAAAAGCACCAATTTTGCAGTATTAACTGAGTTGGGAAGACTACCAATATATTTTAACATGATTAAAGCAATGACTAAATACTATTACAGACTAGAAAAATCAGACACTAACTTTCCATTGTTATATAATGCATTTATAGAATCAAAAAAATTGTATGAGTCAAAGAAACCGTCGTGGTATATGTCATCTGAAAAACTTCATCACTGATTAATAATTATCAAATATCCTCAGACACGGCTAAACCAATTGACAACGGAAAACTAAGAAATGCCATGTTGAAAGATTGGGAAAAAAATCTCAAAACTCACTCAGAAGGAAAACTATGCACATATGTTACCTTTAAATCAAATTTTGGTTGTGAAAAATATCTTAATATTGTTAAAAAATTTGAAGATAGACGGAGTCTAACAAGATTTCGCATATCTGCTTACCATTTACTTATAGAGAGAGGTAGATATAGTAATACTCCCCGACACAATAGAATTTGTAAGAGATGTTGTAGTAATGAGGTCGAAGATGAAACACATTTTCTTTTCAACTGTGATAGTTTATCGGACCAAAGGAAAGACATGATAACAATGATAAATAATTGCTGCAAGAATTTTAAAAATCTTGACCTTAACCAAAAACTGATATGGTTAATGAATAATGAAGACGAGAATTTATTATCAGAATTATGCATGTTCATTAAGAAATATGAAAAGTGTTAATGGGATTTATCTCCCTCTACTACTTGTAAATTGAACTTTATATTTTCTCAATAGTGAGTTCTAGAGCACCGTCCCTTGATGAATATTGCCCAGTAGCAATGTCAACCCTTGCTGCTGTGCATTAATCATGAGGAGAATCACTATTGGAGTTATCTCATATATCTGTAGCTAGTTCTGAAGGATCTCCCCTTGATGACCTTTGCATTGTTGTGATGTAAAAGTCCATCACTGCTGTGCACTGGTCATGAGGAGAACTACTGCAGAATGAGACACTATATTCCTGGTTCTATTTTTACTTTTTGTTTCCGTATTAATAAACTTTATATCATATTCTTTTAATATTAAATCGACCTCGTTGCACTCAATGCCTCTTACCTTAATTATATCCTACATTGCTCATATCATCAATTTATTATTTGTGTATTACTTATAATATTGTGTATTTCACTAATGTTTATATAATCATTGTATGATGTTTTTGTATCTTGCCCGACAAGGGCCCATGATTGGTCTAACAAAATAATGTCTAATGTCTAATGTACTGACTGTACTGTATTGGTCCTTGTTGGACTGATTTAAAAATTTCATTTACTGTTATCTGTTATTGTCCCTTTTCAATTCCTTGTTATCTGTTTTAAGCCAAATCTATTTACTGTTTTGCTGTTATTGGAACCCCCTTGCCCCCCTCATAATAACCTTCCATCATTACCGAACTGAGTAAAGAAATAACACGACGGGTGCGGTAGTAATGAGGTCGAAGATGAAACACATTTTCTTTTCAACTGTGATAGTTTATCGGACCAAAGGAAAGACATGATAACAATGATAAATAATTGCTGCAAGAATTTTAAAAATCTTGACCTTAACCAAAAACTGATATGGTTAATGAATAATGAAGACGAGAATTTATTATCAGAATTATGCATGTTCATTAAGAAATATGAAAAGTGTTAATGGGATTTATCTCCCTCTACTACTTGTAAATTGAACTTTATATTTTCTCTATAGTGAGTTCTAGAGCACCGTCCCTTGATGAATATTGCCCAGTAGCAATGTCAACCCTTGCTGCTGTGCATTAATCATGAGGAGAATCACTATTGGAGTTATCTCATATATCTGTAGCTAGTTCTGAAGGATCTCCCCTTGATGACCTTTGCATTGTTGTGATGTAAAAGTCCCTCACTGCTGTGCACTGGTCATGAGGAGAACTACTGCAGAATGAGACACTATATTCCTGGTTCTATTTTTACTTTTTGTTTCCGTATTAATAAACTTTATATCATATTCTTTTAATATTAAATCGACCTCGTTGCACTCAATGCCTCTTACCTTAATTATATCCTACATTGCTCATATCATCAATTTATTATTTGTGTATTACTTATAATATTGTGTATTTCACTAATGTTTATATAATCATTGTATGATGTTTTTGTATCTTGCCTGACAAGGGCCCATGATTGGTCTAATAAAATAATGTCTAATGTCTAATGTACTGACTGTACTGTATTGGTCCTTGTTGGACTGATTTAAAAATTTCATTTACTGTTATCTGTTATTGTCCCTTTTCAATTCCTTGTTATCTGTTTTAAGCCAAATCTATTTACTGTTTTGCTGTTATTGGAACCCCCTTGCCCCCCTCATAATAACCTTCCATCATTACCGAACTGAGTAAAGAAATAACACGACGGGTGCGGTATACGGTGCAATGAATGCTTACCATTCCGGAGCACCTGATTTCACTTCCCCCTTTTTAGTGGAGTTCGTGTTGTTTCTTATCTATTATTTATAACTGTTGATGTAAAGGTCCTTTGGTTTTGTGAGTCTTGTTTACTCTTTGGTTTTGATTGTTATTGTCTCTTCACAAGATGAGATTGTTCAAGTAGATACTCCTGAACATGAAACTTCTCAGACGGATACAGAAGATGAAGATAAACCAGTTCCTATTCGTCGCTCAACCAAAGAATGGAGACCACCACTCCGGTTTACCACTGGTGAATTCGAAATGGCAAGTCTGCAATCAACACAATGTCTGATTGGGAAAAGAAGATCCAGTTTTAGAAATATTTTGCAGACCAGACAACTTTTTCCAAAGATCTACAGACAGAGGCTGGTCGAACCATTCTGAATATTTTGAAGTCATCTATCAATGCTTCTATTTAGCAGAAAATGCCGAGACGTCATTTTCCGGCTGGAGGAGTGGTTGTCTTTTGTAATATTTATAGATTATCATCGATTATCTCAAAGAGATTGATTTTTTCGCTTGAGCCGGTACAGGAAAATTATGTGTTGGTGTTAAATCTATTGAACCTTTTTTACGGTTATAAAGACATCAACACGCCTGGTAAACCATCTAATCTCAACCAAATGGTTGAGACGGAAAAAAGTATTCTGGCACTTCCTGTTGAGCTTTTCTGGTTCAAAATATTGAAAATAAACACAGGGTAGGTAGAATTTTCGTCGATTTACTGAAAATCAATGACTTTTTTGTAAAATCGGAGAATGTCATGCCATAGATAAATCATAATTGTAACTAATATGTCTCTTCTTGGTTTCAAATATTTTAAATTGAAGTCACAATCACTTTTCTCCTACGGATTATAATGTTTACATTCTTTAAATTCGATAGAACTGCTATGATATTAATGACTTAGCAAGAAAATATGTCAATTATTTTTTATTTTTTTTGGCTTTACGATAACCACGTCTGTAAATTGCCCAAATATTTTTTCTGTCAAGCCTACTCTGAGCAGAAAAATAAAAAAAAATATAAATGGTTGAGATATAAAGGTATTGGTTGAGTCTTTCTGTCACAATGTTGAGACTTTCTGGTTAGGATGTACTATTCGAGTTTACCATTTTTTACGGTTAACCAAATTCATGTTTTCATGATTTGGATGAATTCGATTCCTAACAGACATTAAAATTTATTTAATGCCGAAAATGCGTACATTTATAAAGAAATAAAATAGTTAGACTAAACAATCGAACAAGACCCCTTTTCTAGGTTTATTTTTTCGTACACATTATTTCAGGTAAAAGGTGGTGATAACTTAAATATGAGTAAAAGATGTCATGTTTGTCATTATAATACTTATCACAAAAAAAATATGATTCGATTTTAAAATTGCTTTGTAAGTATTATAAGTGACGTCCAACTTAGTGTAATCACAGGTGTTGTATTGTATTGAAATAATTAAAACTTAGATGTTTGTTCACAACTGCATTCAGGGCAAATCCTTAATATTTGGTAATATTCAGCAACATTTATATTATAACCCGGACCCCGTCACACTAGTCCGTGATCGCACTACGATCTCTGAAAAAAATAATGCTATTAGCGATCGTAGTGCAGTATGGTCATGTTACGGTCTTGATGAGGTCTTGGTATTCGTGTTGAGAGTAGCCAACTTTAATTTAAACATGTTCAAAACAATCGTGATGCGTTCGTGGCGAAATCAGGTCGCAGTTCTGTTTTAGTCATAGATTTTTTTAACCGTGGAACTGTCAGGATCAGTTCCAGGTTGAACTGTGTTAATCAGTTCTAGGTAAAATTTACCAATGACCAATTGGCAAATCAGTTCTTGGTTAGAACTGTTCTAGCTAGAACTGTGTTAAAAGTGTCAGGAGATAGTTCCACATTTGTCCGCTAGAACAGTTCTCCTTCAGATTATGACAGTTAGAGGTAATCTCCATTGTATGTACATCTCCTTTGCAATTATCTGTTTTAAATAAGAATAACTTTTGATGAAATGAATGAATTTAATGATTATCCATTTCTGAATATTACTTTAGTTTTCTTTTTAAATATTTAAAAACTGGATTCGACGTAGCTAAATTGTTGGAGATAGTTAGTTTGAACTCTGGCCTGGTCAACTTAAATTCTAAAAAAATAATTGTGTGTGTCTATGCTAAGCATGCGATTTCTGCTAAAAACTGTGGTCACACCTTACCAGATAGCTCGAACGAACGCCGAAAGGATAAACAAAAGTTTTACATTTACAAAAGGAAACTAACGGCCTTATTAATAATTAAAAAAAAAAACGAACAAAAATAAAATATGTTACACATAAAAAAATAAATAAATTCTAGCCCTGGAGATGTCAATTACAACATTATTGACGTTAAAGATTCTGTGCAAAACTGCATCTCAAACGCTATCTCCAGCGTTAGAACTTTAAATTGGGATCCCGCTAGCATGCTTAATCCCGCCACATTATTTATGTATGTGCCTGTCCCAAACCAGGAGCCTGTAATTCAGTGGTTGTCGTTTGTTTATGTGTTTCATATTGAATCATATTTGTTTTTCGTTATTTTTTTTTATATATATATATAAATAAGGCCTTTAGTTTTCTCGTTTAAATTGTTTTACATTGTCATATCGGGGCCTTTTATAGCTGACTATGCGGTATGGGCTTTGCTCATTGTTGAAGGCCGTACGGTGACCTATGGTTGTTAATGTCTGTGTCCTGTTGGTCTCTTGTGGACAGTTGTCTCATTGGCAGTCATACCACATCTTCCTTTTTATAGTTAAAAATTTCATTCACCAGAAGATCTCAACATTGTTCCAGAATATCTCAACCGATACCAGAAAATCTCAACATGACATACTTTATAACATATTTAGCATAATGAAATTATATTAGTAAAGAAAAAGAACAAACTATAATTTTATGTTTATAATGTTTCAGAAAAATACTAATTTATTGATATATATGCTAGTTTATCAATGATATCACTGTCATTTTGTCAATAGCTGACTGCACTGGCCACATTTACCTGCTGGAAAAAAGTCATTACGATGTCATTTTAAATCCTATTCATTTGTGTTATACACGAGACAAACTGTAATTCAAATATCTCTGGCATGACATTCTCCGATTTTACAAAAAACGCATTGATTTTCAGTAAATTGACGAAAAGTCGACCTACCCTGTGTTTATTTTGAATATTTTGAACCAGAAAAGCTCAACAGGAAGTGCCAGAATACTTTTTTCCGTCTCAACATTTGGTTGAGATTAGATGGTTTACCAGGCGTGTCAAGACATAGTGTATAGACAAAACAGGCGCGGATCTAGAGGGGGGGTTCCGGGGGTTTGAACCCCCCTTTTTTGGACGATCAATGCATTTGAATGGGGACATGTAATTGGAACCCCCCCCCCCCTTTGTCCTGGGTTAGGAACCCCCCTTTGTCCTGGGTTAGGAACCCCCCTTTTTAAAATGGCTGGATCCGCCCCTGCAATAACTGTCTGTTTATATGGTAAAAACTTGAAGATGAATTCGGGGACAATTGCAGCATTTCCGTCTACGTTAAACACCAGAAGAAAACACTCATCCTGTTTTGATATTCCATGAGATATGCAAGACAGTGTTTAAATAAACGAAAATTCATATTGCGATTATATTCATTTTGCTATTTAATTCTGTTACAGTTATCTCCCTTTGGTCAGTAGACTACAAACAATTAGTTTTTGTCATCATAATCATGATAATTTAACAGATAGCAGTGGTATGTGTAGTGTTATCCGTAGAACGATTCATATTAAAAATAAACATACAAAAGAGAAGTCAATAACTTTCAGGGGCGAAGCTATGAGTCTTGAAAATAGAAGCAGAATTGTTTAGAGTAACGTTGACTACGTCTTGCCATTGCAAAACCCTAGGCGAAGTTTTGTTTACGCTTTTGGACGTCTAGACAATTTATGTTTCCAACAGTTTAATTGACTACGCCTTTTAATTTATTTTATAACCAGGTCTTTTTCATCCGCCAGTAAAATCCTTAATTTTTGGGGATGATGCAAGTGTGTAAATATTCTTCCAAATAAATAAGAAGATGAGTGCCAATGAGAGACAACTATCCAGTTAAAAAGTAAACAATTATAGGATAAAGTATGGATTTCAATACGGAGCCTTTGTTGACGCCGAACTGGAAGTATAAAGATCCCCAAAACGACTAGTTTAAAACAATTCAAACAGGAAAACCAACGAGAAACGGGGGAAAACGTATGAACCACATCAACAACCGACATCCATTGAACAACATGTTGTTGACTAGTTTATAAAGAGTTCATTACATTTTATGTATTTTTGATTGTTGGTGTTTTAACGCCACTTCTAAGCACCGCATTAAGCCTACTTCGTGACGGTAAATTTTTATTGGTGGAGGGAGCCGGAGAAAACCACCTACCTTCGATAGGAAAACTGACAATCCTAGTCAATTAAGATTGGAGTAGAGTGCACCCGCACTAGCGGGGTTCGAACTCACAACCTCAGTGTTGACTGGCTAGTAATTACAGTAGTAACTACTTAGACCACTCGGCCACCGATGCCGCCTACATTTTATATAAAAATACTAAACCGGTAGGACAGATTCAGCTGGAAAACGGTGTAGCTAATCTTACAGAGATGTTCATTGATTTTGTCGGTAGGCTTACCTTTTTATATAACATTAGGTAATTGATTGTCTGGCAGAGAACTATTTATATTGTGTGTTCGTTAAGCATTATTGCATAGCGTTTTATTAGAATTTTTAGATATTTCTAGCTGGCGTAGATTTACCCAAAACCAAAACAATTCTGACCTTCATAAGAACTCTGGAGCTCCTTTCACAAAACAACTAAAGATAAAAAATTATCGTAAGTTATTTTTAATTTTTGTGTGAAAAGATTAGGTGACCTCTTACCTCCGTTATTTTGTCGCAAGGATTGAAATATCTATTGAGGATACCTAAAGCAAAATATATAAATTCTTTTAAAATGGGCATATATATTTAGTCTTAGATGCATGATTTTTTGTATTAGTTGTCAGTTTCTTTGCACTAGTATCGTGACTAGTATTCAGTAACTTCGAGTACTGTAACGTGTTTGGCTTATGAACTATATATTCGTATCCGTTTTCACAGAATTTGTGATACTCCAATATCAATCTTTTAATTAACTCAAAAACCTAACTACAACTTGGAGGCTTTACTTAAAACTACAAGACCAACTTTGAAACTTAATAAAGAAATAACACTATTTACACAAATAACTTTGTATCAAAAAGTAGTCTGAAAACTAGAACCTCAATTTATCCTTGATCCTTTCACTGACTCCGAGGTCCCAACTGATTTGACAAACAATTATATTATAACCATTCAACCACTATTAAACTGAAGAACAAGCTTCAAAACTCCTGAAACACCTAGTTCTGAGACACCCAGTCTCTGAGACACCTAGTCCTGAAACGACTAGTCTCTGAAGCACCTAGTTCCTGAGACCTAGTTTTGAAACACCTAGTCTCCGGAGCACTGAAGTCACCAGACTATTACAAACTACCTGTTCGAGGGACTGCGACCATTCCCGAGGGAAATTACAGTGTCGGAACAACCCTGTAGCTTCTAATAATTGTAATACTTAGTCTCCGAAGCACTAAAGTCACCAGACTTTTACAAACCACCTGTTCCAGGGACTGCGACCATTCCCGAGGGAAATTACAGTATCAGAACAACCCGGTAGCTTGCAAAAATCGGAAAGACTTTAAAAACCGCGTGCTTCAACTCAAACTAGGTTTACAATCTTTTCCTTTTTTATTAAAAGCTTCTTTATTTGCTGGTATTCACTTTCCGACGTCGATGTTTATCCGTCGACGGCCAATTAATAAGATGAGCGATTATTATTCGTTGACAACCAAATGATAAATGACAAACTTACAACAACAAATGGAAGTTTTTAACGTCCCTGACTGGCTATACAGCCCTTGCACAGTCGGCTACAAACTTACACAATGAATCGGTGTATTTATATACCAAGAGCGCGGACCTCGAAGAGAGCACCCTAGCAACAATTAACGCGTCTCATAACAACCAAGGATAAAAGAATGATTTTATATGTATTTATCGTTAACCCATTGTTCAAACGGGTAATTTATTATAGATAACAATTCAACGATAAATTATAAATGTTGTCTTATGCCTAAACTGCATTTTTGTCACAGTACTGTCAGATCAGTACTTAGTGTCTTTTTGTCTTTTTGTTGTTGGGATATATATACAAGTAGCTGGCCACTTCCACTTTTCGTTTTTGTTAGATGTATTTTTGTTTGTACCAATGCAATCTGATGAGTTAAGCCTTTTTCAACTGATTTGCATAATTTTTCTCATGATGTACTGTTATAACCTTGTCTAAGTACATTCTGTATGTGAATGTCCAAAGTCAGGAGCCTGTAATTAGTTGTTTGTTGCTGTGTAACTGATTTAATTTTCATTTATTGTTCTTGTACATAAATTAGGCCGTTAGTTTTCTAATATGAATTGTTTTTCATTTTGTCATTTCGGGTCTATTTTATAGCTGATTATGCGATATGGGCTTTGTGTTTTGCTGAAGGTCGTACGGTGGCCTACAATTTCTGAGGCAATGGTCTCTTATGTTGTCTCATTGCAAATATTTTGGATTTTTACCTTCCGAATTTCTTGAATTTACGTATCTTAACGTAAGTTATGCAACATCAGTTTGAGTTTGTGTATTTGAAATTAACCTTGCTATACCATTTCATCGAATATTTATATCCTAATTATCGCGTTTTAAATATTTTATTCGTTTCTTTATTGTAGGACGTGTTTGCGTGATACAGTTTGTTTTATCATAACGATTTGATCCCGATCTTGTGTGTGTTTTCACATTATCAGTTTGTATTTGCATACCTTCTATAGTGTTTTGTTTATACCTTCACAGTAATGTTGTAATGCTATGTTTCGTAATCTTCATTGGAGCGATGATGTAAAATATCGCAGTCTTTCACATGGAATAATCGTCAAAGATGACTACCGAAATGTTCCAGTTTTCCGGTCCTCTTTTCGTTAGCTATTATTCGTGTGTTTCTCTGTCCTATATGTTCTCCCATTTATTTGTATTGTAGTCCTGCCATGTAATGTTGACTTTTTAATGTAATATTTAACATTGCCACAAAAGCGGGAGATTTGGCATGCCACAAAACCAGGTTCAACCCACCATTTTTTTTTTCTAAAAATGTCCTCTACCAAGTCAGGAAAATAGCCATTGTTATATTATAGTTTGTTTCTCTGTGTGTTGCATTTTAATCACGGTTTTGTATCTTTGATGTATGTATGTCCGTATTGGTGTTGTGAGCGTGTGTAGTAACATTTATACTATTCAATAACGTGTCTGATTTAACTCTGCTATACAAAAGATATAATATCTCTGATGTGTTTTGTATTGAGACATAGATATAGAAAACTTCTTTAATATTAAAATAATTTAGATTTATTGATTAAGTGTTTCCTTTTCTTAGAAGCGGTTAGGCACTTTCAATAAGTAGTTTTATACCATGTTTACTCTCTTAGGTATTCAAAACTTTATCACTACAAATACGTTTAACAAGACGGAAATATATATTATTTGTCAGGAGTATTCTTTGGATAAGAAGTTCCAAATCAATTATTTAGTTCGTTTTATACACATGGTTACAAAATAAGAATAGGAAATGCAATTAAATTCATAAATCGACGAAGGATAGAAAGAAAAAAAAAAATAACAATTGTTTCTAAGGATGTCGAGAGCCTTACCTTTCCATAAAATGGAACAGTGGAGCAACAGCAATGTATGAAATCAGTTGAAAGGGCTTAAATCATCAGATGGATACAAATAGAAATACATCTTCCAAAAACACAGAGTCGTCGTGGCAGTGTACTTATACATTCCCACAACAAAAAGACACTAATTATAGATCTGAGAGTACTCGCAGTTACTGACAGCAAGTTTTAAGCCAACAAAATCTTCTAAAATAATCATGTATCTAAGACTAACATATCAATAAGTACACCTGCAACATCCAATGGATTTAGGATCATTAACAGTCAACGTAATTTTGTAATAATAATGTTTACATATTTAGTTTGATTTTAATTTGCTGACAATAAAATCAATATTGATACCATTAAAAACAATATTAAAAATTCTAATACCAGTGTTGAATTAGTTAACTTTTAGAAAAAGTTTATTCAAAGGATAGATTAGTTTACCTGAATCGTTTCTAAATTTCCGGGCTCTGTAAAAAAATTAAGGATGTGCTATCCCTTTGAAATCAGTTTTCAACCAAGCTTCATAACCTAAGCTTTAGATTACTCTAAAGAGAGCCACAAGCAGTCAATTTATCACACAGTTTCAATAAAGTGCAAATGCCCGATGAAAACATAGTATCTACTGAGAGGCGAATACCAATTTTGAGTGCAAATAGCGTTTGTTCAATGGAAATCATACCACATTACCTTATTTCAATATTTCAATTCAAAACGTTTTACAATACATATGTTTTCTTACAACAGCAAAATTGAGGGATGGTAATAACCAAATATTTATCAATATAACATGGAAAATGAAATAATATCTAAATCCTATTAAGTATTCGTAGTGTTGTCAAATGGAATCAACTAAAGACCACAATTGGCTACTTAGTCCAAATGTCATTAACGACGTCAAACATAAATGACGAGCTTAAAACAATTGATGTTTTTATATACAATATCCTTGGATCTAAAGTTATATTTAAAGTACAATTTAGGAGTTGTAAGTGAACTACAATGCAGGGGCGTGGAAATACTAAATGTTGTAGCCACTTACAAGTTCACAGACCAATCTAGGATAAAATGTTTGTTAATAGTAAAGTACATCGGCTGTTATGATAAAATGGATAAGAAAATATAACATGCAATGTATAATAGACTAGTTGTCCATAAGCTTTTCTTTCTTATTCATCTGACCATTGCCTAAAGATGATAATTAATAAAACACATGTTATTGCCTAAATCCTGTAAAAAGTTATCATTAAGGTTACATTCCATTTGACATAAGTTTGGTTCGTTCATTACACGACTTTCATATTTTATATGTAATTTCCTTTGCTACCAAACAATAGTCATTTTGGATTTCTTTATATTACTGCCAAAATCTCATTTCTGTTGTGTTTTGTCTACTATTGTTTGCCTCTTTGTTTTTTTTTTTTTTTTTAGCGATGGCGTTGTCAGTTTACTTTTTTAACAAATGATTTTACAATTATTCCTTCGTTCTCAAGCAATGTTGGTCGAAGTTGGCTTTTATCAATTTCTTCTATAAAACATGGAGATGTGGTATGGTAGCCAATGAGACACTTATTTAAAGGAGACAAAACGAATAGAATAAAAACAGTGGATGTAGTCCATTGTTACTGTATCCACCTACTGTGTTATATACTTTAAGTACAATGTCAAACACATTTTCGTTAGCTTTATGAACAAAAAAGTGAATGTCTTTATGTGTGTGATTGTGTGCTTGACCTGAAATACGCCCTACAACTGTCTGGGTTCTAATACACCATTGGCTTTCAAATATTCGGCTTTGAGCGTTTAAGTCCAGAAAAGCAATTCGGACGATTTTAATTTATAAAGTGTAACAGCTGTTAAATATTTTCACTGATTCACTCACAGTTTTAATGTAAATATGAATGAAAAGCGATGTCGGGTATAGGTCTATGTGGCATCAAACGAACGACAAGGACAAAAAACAATAAAACAACATCAAGGGGTCAACATACGATTTTTAAAAAAGAATTCTAGTAAAAGGAGTATTTGATTGATTTATTATTATGCATTTGTCCTTATAGACGTGAACACATTGTCCGATACAAAGTTTACACACTCAAAGTGTTTATCACAATTTATACTATCAAAATCATCACCACATGCAAGCCAATGGACGGCGAAGTAATCTAGTATAAGTGCATTCGTCAAGATCGGCAATCACTAAGATCAAGGAGGTTAATGTATCATCCTGACTTAGACAGGCATAACAAATATGGATTTTAGTTTTGATTAGTTATCTAGTACATTCATTTTTCTGCTACAGATTTTCGTTTGAAAGCACTTTTGAGACTCTTCCATACCCGTCGTTTCTTTTTAGGAGTTACTGCAGCATGATATGCAGCAGTAAATATTTCGTCCATTCCATTTAATTCTAGTGCACTACATTCTAAATAGTCTACAGCACCAAATTTCTTAGCTAGTTTCTTTCCTTTTGTAGTTTTTACACAAGCGTCTGTGATATCCGTCACTGAACCACGTAAATCAGTTTGTGTCCCTACGAGAATAAAAGGGGTATTGGGTCGGAATTCTTTTATTTCTGGAATCCATTTTGTTTTGACATTTTCTAGTGAGTCTTTATCCTCCACAGAAAAGCAGACGATAAATACATCCGTGTCATAATACGATAATGTCCGCAGTCGGTCGTACGTTTCCTGGAAAAACAACAAAATCATCTTTAAAACATTTCCTGTCTACTGTTCACTGATCACAATCATTACAGCTAATGTGATTCACCTACTTCAATTTGTTACACATTATTTTATAAGGAAAGAAGAAAAATAACTGTTCAATAATAACTAAATGGTTATAATTGAGTTTTTTATGTTGAAATTGATATGGCGAGATTTGGATTTTACAAGATGTAAAATGGTGTTTTTCTTTTGATATATATGTTCAAATTTTCTGTATAAGGGCGTTCCCTTTTATTTGAATCTTTCGTTTTATTTTTCCTATTCTAGTAGTAAAAATTATGATTTGTTTTAATTTCCATTAAAAGTTGAACCTAGTTTTCATTAGGAAATATCATTAGAACATAATAATGAAGATTAACCAAGGACGTTCTATGTGGAAGGATGAAGGTTAGGTGTCCTGCAGTCATTTCATTGTAGGTCGTCATGATAAATAAGACCCTATAGTATTATGGCACATTTCTGCAGAGCTTTGGATTGAGGATATTGTTTTATCTATAACTTACTTGGCCTGCTGTATCTGAGACCTGCATTTTTTCTTGTCCATTATGTGTATGGATATTTACTAAAATATAAAATTATCAAGTATTAAATTCTGTAAATATCAATGATATCTAGATCGATGTATATGAGGGGGAGAACAGGGGTAAGGGAGACAAGGAGAAAGGGGGTGGGAGAAAGGAGAAAGGGGTAGGAGAAAGGAGAGGAAGGCTGGGGGAAAGGAGAAAAAGTTGGAGAAAGGAGAAAAAATAAAATATCTCTCCTTTTAAAAAAATTTCTAATATTTCAAGAAAAAAATATCTCAAAAGGAGATGTTTTATTCTAATGGGAGAAAGGAGAACGGGGTAGGAGAAAGGAGAAGAGGGTGGGAGAAGGGTACCCCCTGTCCTCCCCCTCGTATATTAACAAAAAGAGTAAATAATTTAATTTCCTATCAAGGTGTTTTACAATTTTGCTGAAGACTGTAAAACAGATGGTTTATCCGAAGATAAAATCCTGTCATTGCTCTGGTGTTAATGCACACAAATATAATGCACCCGATTGTGAAACACTCAAAACCGTAGAGGTCGAATTTATTTAAACTATTGTCCTTCATTGTGTAAGACAAATTCCAAATATGGTGCATTTTAAATCATTTATAAGTTAAATGATATCACTTAATGCAAAGAATGATTCACCTCTCATTGTTAACGTAATAATTTGAAAAGACTTCATAATTTCTTCCCATTCATGCATATAAGATGTAAAAGTAGAGTTTAACTAATGCAATGTCTGAATTTGAAGCATTTTAATTCAAGTAAAGTCAAAGGGTCAATTTCATTTTTACTGTGGGAGTGTGTATGAATTTATGTATATGTCTATTACCTGGTCTTTTACCTGAAGTGCACCTTATAATTTGACACGTTATAAATGGAAGGAATGCTACTGTTTACATGTTCATGTCATTTACAAACTATTTATTTTAAAAAGATCCGTTTTAACCGGGTTGGGTTACTATCATTTTACACAAGTGAGAAACAGATCAGTTTACTAAACAATAAATATTTTAAGATTTATTTTCTCTTTTCACTTTAAACACAATAAATTATAATTTATAATTGTTCTATTGTGATTGAAAGTGCAGGTTCCCTCCGGGATAATATTATGGTGTAATAGATTTATTATTTTATTTTTAGATAAGATCTTTAACCGTAAGCAAGATGAAAAATTTGTGACCGTTTTTCCTATTTATCTGTATTAAATCACCTTGCATCTTTTGGATACTGCTAACCGACTAAATTTCAGACTCCACATATAATCGATATGACCGATATTAATTCTTCTTCAATTAATTCCATTTATTTAAAATCATTTACAACTTCTTTCCTTGTTTGGTTGGTTTTGGGGTATCACTCCTTAGAAAGTATTTGAACGAGGTCCAGTATATTTAATATACCTATTGCAACAGCATCTAATGTAAATTTCCATGCGCCCTTGGTTCGTTGGTTGTTTTTTTATATAGGTAAATATATTCATAACCCTTTTTAAGGAGCCGAAAGGTAACTGGTATGAAGAAATGTAATTATGAGTCTACCATGATGTTTAAAAATTTCATTCGCGGGATGTATAATAAATTAAATACACAGTCACATCATGAAGTCATTGGACACGCATTATCCATGATTCACTTGCTACATTTGAGAAAGTGTTTTTTCAGATGTGATATTGCAAGACAAACTTCTGTAAGTCTCTTTTCGAATTGTGGTCCAAATGTCACAATCATAAACCTATAAGATTTCCGACCAGATACATGTACTCAAAAGCCTAAAATGCCTAACCAGATACCTGTACTCATATACCTAACCAGATACATGTACTCATAAACCTAAGATTCCTAACCAGATACATGTACTCATAAACCTAAGATTCCTAGCCAGATACATGTACTCATAAACCTAAGATTCCTAACCAGATACATGTACTCATAACCCTAAGATTTCCGACCAGATACATGTACTCATAAACCTAAGATTCCTGACCAGATACATGTACTCATAAACCTAAGATTTCCGACCAGATACATGTACTCATACACCTAAGATTCCTGACAATTTACATGTGCTCATAAACCTAAGATTCCTGACCAGATACATGTACTCATAAACTTAAGATTCCTAACCTGATACATGTACTCGTAACCCTAAGATTCCTAACCAGATACATGTACTCATAAATCTAAGATTCCTAACAAGATACATGTACTCATAACCCTAAGGTTTCCGACCAGATACATGTACTCAAAAACCTAAGATTCCTGACCAGATACATGTACTCATAAACCTAAGATTCCTGACCAGATACATGTACTCATAAACCTAAGATTTCCGACCAGATACATGTACTCATACACCTAAGATTCCTGACAATTTACATGTGCTCATAAACCTAAGATTCCTGACCAGATACATGTACTCATAAACTTAAGATTCCTAACCTGATACATGTACTCGTAACCCTAAGATTCCTAACCAGATACATGTACTCATAAATCTAAGATTCCTAACAAGATACATGTACTCATAACCCTAAGGTTTCCGACCAGATACATGTACTCAAAAACCTAAGATTCCTGACCAGATACATGTACTCATAAACCTAAGATTTCCCACCAGATAAATGTACTCGTAAACCTAAGATTCCTGACCATTAACATGTTCTAATAAACTTAAGAATCCTGACCTGATACATGTACTCATAAACCTAAGATTCCTGACCAGATACATGTACTCATAAACCTAAGATTCCTGATCAAATACTCATAAACCTAAGATGCCTGACTAGATACATATACTCATCAACCTAAGATTCCTAAACAGATACATGTACTCATAAACCTAAGATTCCTGACCAGATACATATACTCATAAACCTAAGAATCATTAAAAGATACTCATAAACCTAAGAATCATGACAAGAACCTAAGATTCCTGACCAGAAATATGTACTCATAAACCTAAGATGCCTGACTAGATACATATACTCATTAACCTAAGATGCCTGACTTGATACATGTACTCATACACATATTAAGATATCTGACCAGATACTCAAACACCTAAGATTCCTGACCAAACGCTTCATTTGTTTGTACCTGTCCTATATCAGGAATCTGATGTTCAGTAGCTGTCGTTTTTTGGTGTGGTTCATAAGAGTTTCTCGGTTTTTTTTAATAAAGATCAGAGTGTTGTTTTTCCTGTTAAAATGGTTTTACACTAGTTAGTTTTGGGGCCCTTTATAGCATGCTGTTCGGTGTGAGCCAAGACTCCGTGTTAAAGACCGTACTTTGACCTATAATGGTTTACTTTACAAATTGTGACTTGGATGGAGAGTAGTCTCATTGCAATTTGGCACTCATACCACTTCTTCTTATATCTACTTATAAATCTAACATCCCTGACCAGATACTCATAAACCTTAGAATCCTGATCAAATACATGTACTTATAAACCTAAGATTCCTAATCAGATACTCATAAATTTAAGATCCTATTTTCATAAAAGACTGCTGGAAAAACTGGTGCTTAACCCACGAAATTAAAGTTTACGCGTTGAAATTTTATGTTTTTGATCATGATTTGAAACATTTATGTTACAAATGACCACCAAAATGTTTCATTTTGCTAAAGTATCGGTTAGATTTTCATCATGTAATCCAGCGGATGTCGGTGTGAGGAAATACATTGAAAGACTCCCCTAGATCCCATTTATAAAAAGGGGGCTCTGTCAGACAAAATATTAGAAAGGAAGAAATACATGGTAAGCTTCCCAGAGATCCCATTTATAAAAGGGGGGACATAAAATATTAGAAAGGAAGAAATACATGGTAAGCCTCCCAGAGATCCCATTTATAAGTGGGAGGGACACAAAATTTTAGAAAAGAAGAAATACATGGTAAGCCTCCCAGAGATCCCATTTATAAAAGGGGGCACTGTCACACAAAATATTAGAATGGATTTTCGCTTATTTAGTTGACGAAAATTTAGTTCAAACAGTAATTATATAATTTGATCACACACTATATACATAAGTTTTACTTCGACATGCCAAGTACACGTCATAAATGACTTTTAGTACTTTATTTACATGACTTAACTAATCCTTTGTATTTTTGTAAAGTCTGTCTTAACAATCGATTCTTATGTTATTTTTAGTTCTGACGGCTTTGTTTCTTGGAAAACTATCCTTTATATTGTTAGTTTTCTCATATCATAAAGAATTCGCGATCGATTGGATAGTTCTTTTTTCCTGATTGAATTGGACATTAGATAGCTATTAATTCTAATAGCGAATATCACCTTAATGAAAATTTGTGGAATATATTTCAATTAAAAGAAACGTTTAAGCATACAAATAAAAGCATTATAGGCAAAGAAATAAAAAAGAAGAATACAAAATATTACAATAACTATTACATTTCAAATGTCATCGATCTTTCGATAAAAATGATGTTGTTTTTCATTTCAATTGTATATAATTTTACCGGAAATATTTCAAAAAATATTTTAAACTTACCTAAATAATCGTCAAAGCATGTTGGTTCATATGAAGTCATAATTTTTCCTGTGGTATAACTTAGAATCATACTAGTTTTCCCGACCCCTCCATCTCCGACTAATACACATTTCACTTCTTTCGGTCCTTTCTTCGTCATCATATTTAGTTTTAAATCTCCATTTTTGAATTGTATATCTATCTGTTTAAGACAGTTAATTATAGTACAACTATAACTGGAATGACGTTACGATCGACTTTTTCCGGTCACGCCTCACAAGGTTTCATTAAGATAAATAACTATTATTAATTTTGCAACGAGACTAGATAATGTGACTCACAAGTATTGCATATGTCTTAACATATAATAATATATGTTACGTATATATATTATACAGATATTAAGAACAGCAAGCTTGTTTTGTCTCAGTATGTTTTATATTCAAAGTCACTTTAAATATATTCCCACTAGTTTTACATATATTATACAAATTTTATGTCGGAAGTGTTATAAAAAGTCCGGATACAAACTAAGTTCTTATTCACCGATAAGATGTTGGAAAAATGTCAAGTGGCGGCTATCTGAATTGAAAACTTAACAAAGACACTATCAAGACAAAGGACGATCAATACCTCATCCAAATTGTAGGCGTGTGGATTTGATTAACTGGGAAACTGAAGGATCAAGCTACAGTTCATACTGACATGGATTTCTTATTTAAAATAAAAATATCCACGATAAAAGACTATATCCGATACATATGATACTCTGTAACACTTGTTTAATATCACATTCATAATATATTTAAACAATATCTATAACACTTGAAGATGCATCGTCACAAAGCACTTAAAAGTTTCCACTGTAAAAATAAATGTTTATGTTGTCACATTTATGATATTTTTCATCATGACATAACATATAAAATGTTGTTTTATAGTTCCATTTTAGTACTAGTACTTTTTAGTATATAAAATATGGAAGGAATGTAATCAGGGTTTGACATTTATGTATTATACAAATTTAACAATAATAATATAGCTTTCCAATATTTTTGATACAGTCCTCCGTTTTGGTTTTGTTGCTAAATATTTCTATCACATTCGGTTGAATTGAGTATTGGAAATAGATCAATATAATATGAAAGATACCATACTTTAATCCCTTATTTAAATCGTAAAAAGGTGGGGTACAACACCCGGACCCCCCCCCCCTTTCTACCCAATCCCTCCTTGAATCCCATCACTGTGTCTAAGGAGTGAGTTAAGGATGTACTTAGGTGAGGTTTTGGAAATTGGTGTCAAATGTTCGGACTCCTCGGTATTTTTCCATCGATACAGGGTAAAATATTTTGCCCCATAACACCCATTTTCTTTGTATAAAAGACTTCAATAGCTCATAAAAAGCCATTTTCCAAAATTTAAGCAATTTCTTAATTTTTGTTCTTTGTATTTGAGACCCAAATAATACCAATGCAAATGTAAGGTAAAAGTCCGAGTGGGCCTTTTCCCGCTTTTTTTAAAAAATCAAATATCTCGAAAATGAGGTCCATGACTTATCAATATTTTTAGCTTATTTTGTTCCTTACCTGATGCTCTTTCAAAATAAAGTATCAATTTTAATTTCTTGATTTTTTTAAATTTCACCTAAGTACATCCTTAAGAATGAAAAAGATCGTAAAAAAACTTATATTTGATTTTTTGGGGCATACTATTAGCATGTTTTGCGATAATATCTTCAAACAACTTCACATGCACATCATTAGTTAATTCGATGAAGACAGTTTTGAAAAAAAATGATAGATTTTACAGCAGCTCAAAACCGCGGACGTCCCTTTAATGGACAAAAACTTGAGAGACGGGAACGAGGTCAATTGTGACTTTCAAACATCATATACTAGTAACTAATTTGTTTAGCATTGGTGTTGTTTGTTCTTTCCTTTGTCATTTGGTGTTTTCTGTTCTTTCTTATATTTTTTGGTGTTGTCTATTCTTTCCTTTGTTTTTTGTTGTTGTCAGTTATTTCCTTTATCTTTTGTTGTTGTCTGTTATTTTCTTTGTCTTTTGGTGTTGTCAGTTCTTTCCTTTGTCTTATCTTTACGTTATATTTTAAAGAAAAGACTTTAGAATCATATTCAAAACAGTGTGGCTGTGGCTATTGATTGACGACCTAAATTATCCCATTGACTGGGACAGATTGTGTGAATGTTTGTCTGTAACGACCACTGCTCACTATGTACTTTTTAATGACACTTAAACTGTGGGGTCACCAAAGGTTCTCAACACATAAATAAAGTTATTCGAAAAATAATCAGGAATAACACGATGTTTTGATTGATATCAATAATATAAATCAAAAAATATAAAGGTTATTCCTGATTAATTTTTCGAATTATTTTATTATTAAAGACGTTAAAAACCTTTGATCACCCAACGGTTTAAATTCTATAATAAGTAATAGTGAGCAGTGGTCGTTTCAGACATACGTTCACCTAATCTGTCCCAGTCAATGGGATAATTTAGGTCGTCAATCAATGGCCACAGCCACACTGTTTTGAACATGATTCTAAAGAAATTGCTATGCTATGATTGTGTTTTCCAGGGGGTTTCATTAGGAGGTTCTGATCCCTGATCCCGCTTAGTGTTTTGTCAGATTCCCGTATCCCGCTTACACTCTGTATATACGTAAGCAATTCTGATTTTTTTGTAATTTCCATGTCCCGCAAGACCTCATTTCTCGTTTTCACGGCACAATAATTTGACTTTCACGTATCACACTTACGAAAAATCGGCAATAAGGCGTCACGCTTAGACCCCAATGAGACCCACTTTCCAATGAGTAAGGCATGCGAGAAAGAATAATTAAGTCAGAGTTTTCAGAGAAAATACACAAAACACAAAGAAATAAAATTTGAGTAGTTTGGGATATTGAAGCTCTCAATGACACATTTCCCATTTCCATTCTCAATTGTATTATCATGTTATAAAGTGTGTGTAGTGCAATGTAACGAGGTCGATTTCTATATAAAAAATATAGCTATGAAATAATAAACCAAGAAATGTAGCTTCACATTGTGTAGTAGTTCTCCTCATGACCAGAGCATAGCAGTGGGGAACTTTACATCACCACACTGCAAATGTCGTCAAGTGGCGGTAGTTTGAAATCAACAAATATTATGATGCGCTTATAAGACATTTCGGTTCTCCTCGTGACTAATGCACAGCAGAAACAGTGTTACCGAGCAAGATTCAGCAAAAGACGATATTTCAGACTTCTCTAAGAGAACATTCTAAAGTTCAAATTTTGTTTCAGTAAAATTCAGGAAATATTTTCATTGCCGACATCATTTTACATAATGCACTCGTGCCAAGCCATTCCACAATTCTCGTCCAATACAATTTTATCAATACATACAAATCAAGAATGGTATGAGTGCTTTTCTTAAAAGCTTTTTGAATAATTATCAAAAAATTGTCTAGATTTTAGTGAAATATATGGGAAGAATGAATACAAAATTGTTTGCAGTATAACAATGCACTAGTGGACAGTCATCTGTAAAATAATTGTACAATGACATTTCATGCCTTTTTCACACACCAAAAGTCATAACAGAGTTATTTTAAATGATAGCTTAAAAAGATAACACAGTATGCATATGTGCATTTGTACGTATATACATATAATGCGTTCGTGAGTAAATTTACCTTTTGCTCAATATTGGGTTTGTACTACATTTTAGTATGCATCACGTTAAATAGTTTTATTTTTCTTATAATAAATCATATTATATAAATTATAAATTATTATATTATATATGCATGGTTAATTCGTTTTTGAGACAGGTCCGGGTGACTGTAATTCAAAGATACTTAGTAAAGTGCAATCATCTGACCAATCGGAAATATAAAGAGATAAATATTTGATAATCTGATGTGAATGGTTGCTTTATGAAAATCTTGATTTCGTTTAAATGTAAGATGCGAATAACTGCTGGGGTCTTAAAGCCTAGTTGTAAATATTACAAGTAAAATGAACTTACGTTCGACCTACACATGAACCGATTAGCTGAAAAATGTGTTCTTCTTACACAATAACCTTTGACCACGAATATTTGTCTTTCACCACAACCTTGTCTTCCCATTTACGTCTTTAACTCAATGACTTATGGTGGTTATATAACACGTTTCAAAATATATTATGAGATATTTTTTTATTGGTAAACACAAATATTTTGACGGAAAGTATTGTGTAGACTTTTGAGGTCTTATTTTCAATTTCGTCGGTTTTCTCTGTATTGAAGAAACATATTCCGTTCTCTCCTTATAGTGTTGATGTTTATGCTTGTATGTCACTATGTCCAATAAAGGAGGAATGGGAACGTTTGAAAACATAAAACTGAAGACAAGTATATTAAGATGGTATGTGTTGAATGCATACTAACATGTATGTATTCCTATCTAAAAATGGTATAAAAAATAAAGGTTTGAAGTATTTATTCACAATCCTCGATATAACTAAATTATTCGTCAACTCTTTAAAGTAGTTGTTGTTATTAAATATTTCATTTTGTGTTTTGGGCGAAATTATAGTACAAAATACGTAATCCAATCCAAGAGAGAAACAGTTAATACATGCAATAGGAAAAGGTATCAGCAAAATAAGATCTACGTATGAGAGCTTTTTCCCTTAAATGAAAATGTTAACCCTTTTTACTTTTTTAATCTTGAAATATAACGTAGACAGAGAGAAACGAAAAAAAAATGAAAAATTGTCACCAAGGCAGGATTACAAATAGGCCTACATTATTTAAACTTAAGTCCATGTTATTGCTATTAAATGACGAATTACCAACTATCAGAATTAGTAAAATTAACTTCCAATAGAAGTTATTTATCTTAAAGGAAAATGCTTTCCAATTTTATGTTTTTTTCTATAATCTTCAAAGCTGAAACAAGAGTTCCAGATTTAAACTAAAGTTTAAGTCTCATTACAGAAGAAGGCTTTATATGAGTTAAGGCAAATGAGGCTCTCTCATATTCAAATGCATCAAAATTTATTATACGAACAATTTGTCCATTTTTACCATTTATGAATCATTTGCAGGGATACTTGGCAAGAAAATTCCAAATTCATAAGATAAGTTTTCATAACTTATTCAGATCAACCAGGATCCCACTATTTTAAGACACTTTACACACGGGCGTTCTTAAAAGTCTTATTATACTGCTGTAACGGTTTTAGAGAATAAAATATCGTTCTTTCTACTAACTTACTTACATTTACTGTAAATATAAAAAAAACATCATTTTATACATAGCGTTTTAATTTTAATTCATTCTATTTTTTACTCATTTCAAGTCTATGCGATGCATATAACATGTGACTTCTCAGAAATGGTCACTGAAGTGAAAAACTGTCATTTTATACAATTGAATACAATTTACCGAAACTATAATCCGTAGAAAGAGAGATAACTCATATTTTGTATGACTCCATATTAGGAATAAAAGCCGGTTTGCTAATTTAAAATAACAGAGACAAGGGAAATAAACAAAACAAAAAATGAAATTTAGTTGAGCATCCGCAGAAAAAAACTGTATTGAAAAATTTACACATATTGTACCTTTCTGTTGTTGAAATTTGAAGAGAACAAAATATTCATGCATGATTTGATTGCGTGTATTATTGACATCGAAAAGGACATCAGAGCAACAGAGACGAGAAATAAACAAAACAAAACAAAAATTTGTTGAGCATCCGTAGAAAAAAAACTGTATTGAAAATTTACACATATTGTGCACTTCTGTAGCTGGAAATTGAAGAGAGAAAAATATACATGCATGATTTGCCTATGTATACTATTGACAGTGATAAGGACATTTGAGTTGAAGTCTGAAAATTCACGAGAAAAAAAAACTTGAAGACTATTGAAATATTTCCTAATGTTGGTACTCAACCAATTACCGACTATAAGTAAAAATTCAAACGGATCACTGAAAATCTGATGTACACAATTAAAAATCCATTGAACTGTCGAGAAAATTGAACAGCAGACAAAATTTTCTGTAAGCAATAGCAAAACGACTGTTAGCAATGGCAATCGGGATCATATCCTTTTGAATTTGCCAAATAGATAGCCTGAGATATGACGTAGTTAGAGTGTATAATTTCTCTTTAGTAAATTGGCCGCTCCCCGTGTTAATCCATCAAAAATGATCGTAAGTATCATTAGACTATAAAAAAGAAGATTTAACATGATTGCCAATGAGAAAACTATCCACAAGAGACCAACTGGCAGAAAAATTAACAACTATAGGTCACCGTACTGCCTTCAACAATTAGCAAAGCCCATACCACAAAGGCCCTGAAATGACAAATGTTAAACAAATAAACAATTCAAACGAGAAAACATACGGCTTAACTTATGGACAAAAAAATGAACGAAAAACTAATAGGATATACAGCCAAAAAAGACACTGAACTACTGAATTACAGGTTCATGTCTTGTGACAGGCACATCCGTATAGATCATTGCGAAGTTAAACTCGTTTGAAGACGCCAACCCTTTCCTAACCTGGACAGTGGTGTAACCGTACAACAAAAGACCTAAGAAGTTATAAAAATCAGTTCAAAAAAGCTTAACTCATGAGGTGGATACAAATAGAAATGCTTCTAACAAAAACACAGAGTGGAAGAGATCTGAGAATACTCGTAGTAACGGACAACTAGTTCAAAACCAATAACAACTAATAAAATAACATGCATCTTATAGGGCTAAAATATCAATCAATCAGCACACATTCAACTTCCAATGAATTTAGTGTTTTAAGACATCATAAATAGTCAGAGAAAGACATGATAACATTTATGTAGATACAAAACAACATTTAAAGGGGAAGACCGAATGTCAATTCGGAAAACTGTATTCCTTCTAAAGAGAGTAACAGAAGCCTTCCTTAAAACAATTGTCAAAATCAAATTCAGATAAATTTCCGTCTTAGGTTTTACCACTTGTTTTGTAAGATTAATGGTTGTAAAACTTCATATCAAATATATTTGGTTTTTTATTTACCTAAATGTGTATGAAAAGTTGTGCATTTGATAATTTTTAGGAAACTTATTGTAGCCTACTAAGTATATATTTGTAGTATAGTGCAGTGGTGGCTTAACATATATAAAGGGAAGGGTTAATGCTCCTGGAAACAAATAAGAGGTTTACAGATAAATTTGTGTAATCCAACAAATAGATAGAGCAGAGTCATAAGTTCTAATGCAAAACATTTTAAGCTTGAATTTTAACAAACAAAACAAAATTTTGTCCGAACATGTTTTATATTATATATTAAGAATTAATCATTAAATATGAATTTTATATGCATAAATATAACTTTTTAAATAAAAAGCAGACATTAACTTCGGTTTCCAAATGAAATATAACTGGTCTGATTTTTGTCAGGATCATGGCCCTATAGGACTGACATGTATGTGATAAAATAAATTAAAAAGTTGCATTGCATTATCCCAAGCCCTTTTTATAAGTACATAAAAAGTATAAATGCTTTAAATCGTTAAATTTAAAACGCATTTAGTATCCTTTATTATTATTTAAAATCCGGATAGACGAAGGAAGAAAATACCACAATTTCTTTTGTTGAAAATATCTTACGTCAAATAAAATTAGCTTAAATTGACTTTAAAGTTACTTTAGATATTACTTTCATGCTTTAACACAACCCGCTGTTAAATTTAAATGATTCTCTTGTGTGTATAGTATAGCGTTTTGGTGTGTTACATTTGCAAAAAATAGATTTTTATGTTCACAAATAGCATTTGTTGATATTACAACCAGTACACTTATTTTTCATTTTCTATCGTGTGTGAATAATAAAAAGCATAGAACAACACGGAAAATAATACGTTTTATGGTCTTCCTTAAGGCTTTTAGTTGTTTACTTTTAACCAAAAAAATAAACATTTAAACGTTATATTTTGTTTTTTCCGCGCCATTGAACAGTGAAGATTTAAGATAAATTTTAAATCTCAAGTCACAAAGAAAAATCAACCAAATTTTAAGTGACATGTATCGGATAAAAAGTGTTAAAATTAATGAAATTCAGAAATGATAAATTGATGATGATAATCGGAAATCTTGAGAATACTTATCAATTGATGGATACGATAAATCGGACAACAAATAACTCCAGTAATAAGACCACAAATGGTGACAATCCATTTTCTGACAGCGTAATTATATGGCTGTACAATGAAAGTTTATATAAGAATATCAACCTACCGTGTGTTATTTTTTTAATAGTTTTAGCTGTATTCGGAATATTTGGAAATTCGTTGGTTTTATACATCTATGGATTCCGGTTCAAGCGGACAAACGCCCATTTCTTTGTTCTATGTTTGGCTGTGTTTGATACAATGTGTTGTATTGCAATGTTTTTGGAAGTATTTGACAAAAGGTTTCCGATGTACACAGGACGTTATAGAGTATTGTGTAAGATAACCAGACTAACAGAGATGTTTTCAACTGTATCATCTAGTTTATTTTTGTTGTGTATTGCTTTGGATCGTTATTATAAAATATGCAAACCATTTAAGAGGTTTTCATACAAGAAAGCTAGAATGTGTTTGCTTATTTGTATTGGTATAAGTTTGGTACTTTCTTGGCCTATGTTGCTCTTTCACGGACCCGAGACAGTACAAACCGGGGTCAAAAATGTAGTTGGGTTAGATTGCGGCGATGATGACCAGTATAAAAGTTCAATTTTACCATCGGTTTACTTTGGATTTATTGGTGTGTTGAATGTTATTGTTATAATTTTACTGTCTTTCATGTATGTACGTATATTTAAAGCAATTTGGGTATGGAAGAATCAACATATAGGCGAGGACATACCCTCGTCACCGGTACATGTTGTGTCAATGAATTATAGACTTAGTAAAGTGATATCTAAATTTAAATATTCTAAAAAGAAACGGTATAACAGTGAAACCTCTGAAACTTTTTCTGCAGAAAATGACGAGAATACTGAAGTATCTAACCATCAACATAATGGTCATCCAAATAACAAAGCTGACACTCCTATTACCGAAAAATCCGACAAAGAACAAAATGGAGTATCAAATAATGGATTTATTCATGAAAGAATTAGTCGGCTTAATCATTTAAGTTATAAAAAACACAACAACGGACGACAATCGTCGACAATAGAAGAAAACGAGCATAGAAATTACAAGGATAGAAGACATTCAACATTTAGTACAGGGAGCGGTTATGGTTCAAGGAAGGGCTTTAAAAGTTCGAGGACCGTGACGACAAACACAGTACTATTTAGCACTGTGACGATTGTTTATATATTCTCTTATCTTCCTACCATAATTGTTGAAACTTTGAACGCTAATCATGTTTATGTCGAAGAGAATTTGCCAAATTCAACTCGCAGCTTATTAGTTCTTATGAATGTGACTTATTTCATTAACAATGTAGCTAATCAGTATGTATATAGTGCCATAAATCCTGCTTTCCGAAACCAAGTTAAACAAATATTCACTGGACCATAATCAGTCATAATGTATTCCATCCATTTTGTTGTTGTTGAGAAAAAAATTATTTGAAAGGTGTGTAGCATTATTATCTGTGATATATTAAAATTTCATTTTAACCTTTATATAGCTTTTATAATAGTTTGCATGTATTTACAATTATAATAGTTTGCATGTATTTACAAATGAATAAGTTCTTTTGCACGATGAAGTGTCATAATGTTCCTTTCCAATTATACTTTATGCAGTAAATATTTTTATTTTCGATTGGTCTGCGTCACACATTTTATGCTCAAGGTATCATATTTCCCAGTAATACACTTGTTAACCCTTCTTTACACAATGGTTAACTGCCAAAACAGGACACAACTACTAGTATGCTAATTGAATAAAAGTCAGTTAATATACAATTACATGATATGTAAAAATGTTTTTGTGATCACAGCACGATTTTGCAACTTTTGCAGTATGATATGCAGCATCGAAGGGTATGACGAAGCTCGGAAAATCCAGCTTTTATTGGCGGTTATCGGATAACTAAAATATTGGTCTAGTTTACTTTGAAAACAGATTGACACCCACTCTAAAGTTTAAACCTAATTGAGACCTTCCATGTCGGGTGCAAGTAAATTAAACTGCTTCCTCCTTGTCAAATTACTTTAGACACTATTCTTAAATATTTTAATTATATGTTTGTCAAATACAAAAAGAATTGCGAAATTACTAAACAACAATCGATTTATTCTGAAATGATTGAACATACTTAATAAATATTGCATTGTTTAATATTCTGTCAGCAATAACAGGTGTATATACCTTTGGGAAAGACAATAAGTCAAACTGTCACATAACTCGAAGTTCTGCATGTTCTGCAAAAGGCACGAAAGGAGACAATCTAAGAAAGGATAAAGCAATTTGAGCGTCTTAGAAAAAAAAGTGTTCTTAATGAGGGTGGTGATTTCATCGCACAATGAGATCTATAACTGTTACTTTTTCAACTATAGATTATCTATAGCTCTTGAAACTTTAAAAAACAGTTTCCATTTTCGTTTTTGTTGTTATGTATAAATACTGTAACAGTATAAAATCATTTCAATGTTAAAATGACTCGAAAAATACGACGCTAAAAAGGCATTCATACAGCATAAGTCGAAAAGGGGCACTCAATACGTACGATGGTCAAAAGAGTAAGGCCTAAAAAAAAAAGATATGTGTTTCCGGTAACATCATTTTGAAAAATAGGGTCGGAAGGTCGGAATTCTTTTTTTTTTTTTTTTTTTTTTTTTTGACATCGTAAATGAAATCCGGAAAATTATCATGTTTTTTCCAAGTCCGGATCCGTAATTAGTTTCAAAAACCGGAAGTGTGCCATTTGCAATGTTTTTGAAGCACCTGCTGTGCAAATTTCTTGGATTTTAACCTATTTGGAATACCTTTTGACATTAATAAAATGTTTTACTGGCTTTCTATGCAAGAGGAAGCAAGAGAGAAAAAATATTATGTCATCTATCAGAAGCCTGTGTCAAAAACAGGGTCGGTTGATAATTTTTTTTTTTTTTTTTTTTTTGGAAGATCCAATAAAAAGTTAGGGTCGGGGCTAAAAAAACAGGGTCGGTCGGGTTACCGGAAACACGGATCTTTTTTTTCTCGGCCTAAGACGGGTGACAAACAATAATAAACAAAACATAACATAAAAAGATAGAGTTCATGAGTTTTAAGAAATTCATGAAATTTTTATAATACATATGTATAAAAATTTAAACCTTTTGTTCAAAATATGCCAGTACCGAAGCATTTGTTACTTAATGAATGGTCCCTGCGCCAATAAAAAGTACAACATCCTTGACCAAACTCAGTAATATGATACCCGAATACAGTGCGAACATTTGAGCATGTGTGAGCCTCAATATATGGTGAAAGAAGAACTACGGTCTATGAGTCTATGAGTTGTAACATTTAGTTTCAATACAGCTGCATGTAAAATAAGAAGATGTGGTATGATTGCCCATCTTAATTACACCACTCTCCACCAGAGACCAAATGACATAAAAGTTTACAATTTGGGGTCACCGTATGGTCTTAAATTCAGCAATAAAATACTCCGAAATGAAAAATGAATAACGATTCAATCAAGAAAACTATAGACCTACTGACTTGGAACTGCACATACAGAGTATGGCGGGTTAGTTGTCGCAAACCCCCACCCCCTCACATGTGACAATAGTGTTACAACATAAGAACAAACTATAAAAACAGCATTAAGTTGCTGAATCCCTCAGGCAGAACTGCCCTTGTATGGATTTGGTTTTATTTGTGGCTCTTTTGGTTATATAGCTCCTTACGTTTTTATGTAGTTATGCAGTTGAAATTTTTTCTGGTAATACTTATTACGGTCGAAAGAATTCGAACTTTGCAGGATGAAAAATATTTTTTTTATCTAAATCATGTATTTGAATTTTGATTCAGACCATGTGTCTTTTCTTTATGACAGCGTGTCTTGTATGTAGGCAATTAGCTCTTCAATGTAGAAATTATTTAAAAATATTAAGCCTTCTGTGTAAATAATATTTTAGAATCATTTTTATAACGGCGTGGAAAAGTTCGTCTGTATCGTCCCCCTGTCATGTCGTACGTGTTGTAGTCATTTAAATGCGGGGCGCCAAAGGTTCTTAACGCCTAAATCAATTAATACGGATAACTAGCAAAGGACTAAACCTTGCATGTTGATTCAAATGTTGAATACTTAATCTTTCTTTTTTTTTTCACTCTTGCGTGTTTTTTACCCTTTTATAATATTTACATCCCTATTGGAAGCCCTCTAACAGACTGAGTGAGCGTAAAATCACTGTTATCGATAGCCGATGACAAACAAGTTATTGGTAACTGATTCAGTAGTGTTACCAGCATAAGTATTGCGATTGTCCATGCTGTTATGCAAATGATTCTAAATAGTTGTATGTGTTTGACTGTAAGCAATTTTGAATAGTTCTAAGTTATCTAAAAGACATGTTTGCTACATACATTCCAGGCTCGTATTAATGACAATCTAAAAACAGAGGTCCTTTATTCTTATTACAATGAGTATAGAAGCCATCCAGAAAATGTATTATCATTATCACCATCAAGTGCTCCACTGCCACTCAATGTACTTATCCAAACGTGTTGATTCTTATTCACCTGCAAAACAAATGTTGTATCTACTGTGAATATTTAGGCAAGTCGAAACAGACACTTGCTTTATCTAGCGTTAATTAACACCGTGAGTTCCGATTATTAGTCCCATTTCAGATTAGACAGCGCCACGACATAAAAAAAAATATCATGCATGTTCTTGAATGTCCCATCATTATCTGATCGCAGAGTGAGGCGTGTGTATTCGTTATAGAATACTTCGGCTCGGGAATTATCCGTGAAGCCTGCCTCTAGTTATGTCTCGTCATTGTCTGATCTCTGTCGAATCGCATTCGGGTATATCAGAACCCAAAGGATCAAAGCTGGTCTCAGTATTATTGCAATATCAACGTAGAAAATTTCATGTACCTGCTTGGTATATGTTGCATCATTTTTATTTTGGGAGATACTTTTTTTTCTTTTTTTTTCTTTTTAATATTTCCACAAAAAAGAACATTTCTTTATTTTCAATAAATAACCGCTTTAAAACTGTATACGGTTAAAGTTATTTCAAAAGAATATTTAGAATACTGGTTATAAAAAATCCTCTCACAGTTCATATTGATTATTTAAAACAAAAATCTGTCAAAATTGGCATTTGGGGACTCATCACTTTGGTATATGTCTTTTTATTTCATGTTTATATCTATAAGTATTTTTTGTCTTTTAGTTAGAGCAGACAAATCAAATAACTTTGAACTTCTCATTGCGAACTAACCTTAAGAACAACAATCTGTGAAGCACTTCCATAATCTGCATCTCCATCATTTGCAACATCGGCTAAAGCATAGCCATAAGTTACACCATCTACTAACAATCCAGTTCTCTCATATTGTCGTACTGCGGTTGTCCAAAAAAACACGTACATACCAGAAATAGGGGCAGCAAAAATTCCATCATTTTTGTTGTATGCTTGTACAGTGTCTGTCACAACCTAATATAATGGAAATTATTTTTCTTTTGGGCAAATCTTTCACATTTAGGCTAAAAGATCTACACGTAAACATATCAAATGTGTTGTAAGATTGCAAATTAAATTACAGATTGAAATCAAGAAATAAATTTGACTTTACGCATCCCCTTAAAACAAAATGAAACGGACTGATATTCCAGATATTGAAATCTATAACTAGAAGGAATAAAAGCCCCCTTCTTTAAATTTATTTATGTACAGCAAGTATAAATCGAGGACACCAATATGCACGCTTTCAAATTGATGCTTTACGCGTATTATATTCGAAAACGCTACTGATTATTTTTAAGAATTGAATGCTTCTTTTTGTAAATTTATTGGGGCGTAAAACACAGGCACTCGTCTCAGAATTTTTTGTTATAAAAAGGTATATAGGGGGAAAAATTCCAAGACGAGTGCATGTGGTGTAAAAATGTGCGCACGGTCAACGCTTTTCTAACTCTATACATTCAATTACTAAAGAAATATTCAATACTTATAATTATACTTTTTTGCTAGGATAACGAAAGCACGATTTAAATATATAGACGTGAATGCACTTGAGATACAAACCTTGCATTTAAAGCTTATATCAATTTACCGCTTTTCTCTGTCATGTGACACCTTGTTCCTAGATTAGGCAAGGTTTATAAGCTATCTCACATAAGCTTTCGTACAAAATGTTTAAGAAATAAAGAGAACCGATTTGTGTAACGTTACCATATCAAAAACCACTGGCTGATGTGCACCAAGACCGGTCAATGTTTTCGTCAATCTTGTAGAAAATGCAACTCCTGTCGACGTACTGTCTGATAACAGCAATCTTTTCCTATCTAAATCATATAGAAACCTTAATTACTAGATATCATAATCTGCTGTTAACGAAAACAAATATTTCAACTAACGTTAATTCCGCCTTATCAAACAAATAAAAGTTTTTTTTTACGTTGCAAACATAATTTTTAACTTTTTCTTCCTTTATTATTTTTAAAAATCATGTTCTTTCATATTTTTTTTTTAATATATACAATCTGAATCTTAGAAGAAAAGGGAATAAAAAGCTTAATAACCTATTTACATTATACCTTGCCTATTCGTGCAGTTTCCAGTACTGGAAAGCTGTATGTTAAGGTCGTCGTTCCTCTTTTCGGAAACTTCCAGTCGTTTAGTCAAGTTATCTATGAGTATGTTTGATTTATCCAGCTTCGTCGTCAGCTCTTTCATTTGGGTTTTTAAAAACACCACATCCACTGTGCTTAAACGGCCGTGGGTAACTTAAGTTACCCACAGCCCAAGATGGAGCCGCCTGGCATCGGTTAGGAAGTTTGCTCCTATATAATGACAATACCATGAATACAAAAGAAATGTTCAGTAATTAAAAAGTTATATAAATCTTTTAGGGAAACTCTGCAATGTAAAACGTGATTTGTTACTACAAAATAAACGATTACAGCACGATTTTCCAAAACACTTATGATGTCCGTAACTTCAAAACAACTTGTCCGTAACTTTTTTCCTTATATAAATAGGGATGTCCGTAACTTTAGCATGATGTCAGTAGCTTTCAACGAATTTTTATTCGTAGATGTAATTATAAAAAAAAGAAATGATAAATAACAGAAATACCGAACTCATAGGAAAATTCAAACGGGAAGTCCTTTATGGAATGGCAAAGCCAAACGCTCAATTTAACACACCAAACGAATGGAAAACAACAGTCATATTCCTGCCTTGGTACAGGCATTAAAAAGTAAAATTACAAAAATACTGAACTCTGAAGAAACTTCAAAAAGGAAAGTCCCTTATCAAATGGAAAAATCCAAAGCTCAACCGAATGGATAACAACTGTCATTTTCCTGACATGGTACAGGCATTTTCTTATGTAGAAAATTGTACGGCAAAATTAACGTATCTTACCGGCATTCTAGAGGGCCCTCATGGGGTTTTTGATTATGTGATTACTTGGCCGTTTTTTTAATGATTATTTGATTATTAAGCCAAATATTTCATGATTATTTGATTACCTAGGACTGTATTTTTAGTTTATGATTATTTGATTACTAAAGATAAGCAAATATTTAATGATTATGTGATTATATTGGCAAAAAAATGGTGATTATGTGATTACTAGGACCCCCCATGAGGGGCCTCATTCTACTGGCTTTATAGATTGTTAACTGCTTAAGTTTTAAATGACGAGTCATGACATGCAGGTTATAAATCTCACCATTTCCAACTCTAGAAATTACATTAATTGTAAACATATGAACATCACCTTAGGAGAACAAGTTCGGAGGTCGATCCTTAGCAGAAATACATAGATGAATCAGTCCAAACGTCTAACGAATATATGTGATTTGATACCCGATCTTATTGAATCCCTGAGGTCAATGAAACTTTTAGAAGATTTTAAATCTACTTTTGTCGTTACATGTATGATAAACTGACACCTGTTCAACACTATAGCCTTTCATCTACTCCTAGATATTTGCATTTTTTTTCTCTCACAATCAACAACACACCACACTAGATATAGTGAAGAGACCATACATTTCAGTTTGGCTAACAATTCAGAAATTATTTAAAGGAAAGGATATCATTGTTTTCCAAGGCATCATCACAAGAATGTTAGATAATTTTTGCCATACCGTAAGATCCCGTTTTATCCCGGGAATAATTCTTAAAAATTAAACGGAAATTCGTGACACTCTGGCTTGCTTTTTTCTCTTGTTTAGTTTGAAGCATATCGTTATTGTATAAATCTATGTAATAGTTAAGGAGTTTGATAGTGTTTATTGTCCTTTAAGTGTTGAAATTGTTAATCTTACAATTTTGAAAAAAAGTTACCCACATCCGAAAATAAAGTTACGGACAGTCTGATTATTTTTGACTTATAAGTTACGGACATCTTATGCATTTTTTAAAAGTTGGCCTTGCGCTAAAGTGAAGTCGAAATTAACAAATTTGTAGTGATGGTATGTGGTTTCTTTATTCAAAACTCCTATCAATATTTACATTGATCATGAAAAACGTTGCAAAAAGTAGATTTCGTATCAATTATAATCTCAACGAGTTTAGAGTCCGCCATCTTGGGCTGTGGGTAACTTAAGTTACCCACGGCCGTTTAAGCACAGTGACATCGAACTGAAGGCTTTCAATCACGTCATCACCATACGAAGCACTGATTGTTATAGTAACAAAAAATATCCCTGTTAACCAAACTCCGAACATTTTAACTATTTACCAATTTCAAACTAATGATAAGACTGTGCTTCATATTCAATGAGGACCATAGGTGACCTGAATTAAATTCATATCTCTGTGTAATGATAATATTTGTTGATAAGAAAATTAAGTTTTATTTTCAAATAACAATAAGAAAAAAAACACTGTTAAACTGTCGTTTAACTCGTTTAAAATATCATCTGTCGAAAATAAATCATAAATGCACGTAACACATTTATATCAAATTATTAATTTGTTATATTAAATTGTTAAAAGTAAATTAGCATGGCCCTAAAAGGCTTCCGTATTATTCCACTATTTCTAACATATTGTTTGGCAAAGTTGGAAGGCGTATCTTAATATTCAATGGTACAGATATGGTGATTAAAAGATGGAATGACCAATAAAAAAATGTAAATGAGCAGTTGATATCGGCGATCCTGAAGTTTTTCACCATTGCTAAATTGAACAGTATAAATATAAAAAAGAAGATGTGGTATGATTGCCAATGAGACAAATCTCCACAAGAGACCATGAAAATGATACAGAAATTTTAAACAACTATAGGTCACCGTACGGCCTTCAACAATGAGTAAAGCCCATACGGCCATACCGCATAGTCAGCTATAAAAGACCCGCTCTTTTGATGTGTATTCATAAAAGGACAAGAAATTGAACATTCTGAAGGCTTGAAAGATAAACAAGGAACCAGCCATTCATTTGATTTGTTGCTGTGTATCATATTCAATTTTCGTTCGGTGTTTTGTACATAAAACAGGATGTTTGTTTACTCATGTGAATTTGAACATTGACTTAACATGTTGTCATGTGGTGGCATTTCAAAACTAGCCAAATATCGGCATGGCCACAAAAATGACTAGCAAGACAATAATTACTTAAAAGTTAAATTTCGCTTATAAAGGTAGTATAGGCTGTCACTCTATAGGAGTGATTACCCCGCCCCTTAAATAAGGATGTCTCCTTCTTTTGTGTTTTGTGCGAAAATTAAAGAAGATAGAGAAAAACTAGACAGACTAAATGATCAGCTATAAAGATCAACAAACCAGAGATTTTTGTCAAGAATTCTTTTCTCGTCTACAATGTTGGAGAGAGTCCTTTGTTGAAAATGCACATAGACCAAGGTGAGCAACACAGACTTTTTATACGCCCGTCAAAATTTTGACGGCACGTATTATGATATACAAATGTCCGGCGTCGTCCGTCCGTCTGTCTGTCCGGCGTAAAATTTCGCACCGTAACTTAAGAACGACTTATCCAAATTTCATGAAACTTAATATAGTTGTTTCTTATGATGGTCAAATGATCTGTATACTTTTTTTGTGAAAATAAGATTTATCTTTTTGAATTACGGGACTTTGTAACTAAAACAGGGGGTGTGTTTTTTCACATGTCGCGCCATATCTCAAAAGCGATTTATGATTATTGCTAAAAACTTTACACACTTCTTAGTTATATTAATCTAAAGATCTGTATACTTTTTGGTGGTGATTCAACTTTTTATTTGAGTTATTGAGTATTTTGAAAAAAAGGGGGAGGGTTTTTTTACATGTCGCGCTGTATCTCAAAAAACGATTGATAATTATAGCTTAAAACTTTACACACTTTGTTATATTAATCTAAAAATCTTCTGTAGATACTTTCTGGTTTTGATTCGAAATTTTATTTTAGTGATATTTAGTTTTTTGTAAAAAAAAAAAAAAAAAAAAAGAGGGGGGTCACATGTCCCGCCGTAACTCAAAAACAATATATGATTATTGCTTAAAACTTTTCATTATTCTTAGTTACATTAATTTTAAAATCTGTATACTTTTTGGTGATGATTTAAAATTTTATTTTAGAGTTATTGAAGTTTTTTTGTTAAAAAAGGGGGTTTTCACATGTCTCGCTGTATCTCAGAAACTATTTATGATTATTGCATAAAACTTCCACACAAGACGACGGGCGTATCATGCGCTCATGGCGCAGCTGTTTTTTTTATAGATATTCTAGTAGTTTCCGCACCAGAAATACAACAAATGGACGTTTTTAACTACCTTGACTTGCTGTACAGCCTTTGCACGGTCGGTTACCAGAAATATGCTCGTTATAAACCATTTTGTAGTCAGTAATTCAAGGTCTGTAAATTTATGACATAACAATATATATGTGAAATAATATATTTGATTCTTATTCATTTGATGGAATGCCGATAAATCTATATTCCGATCTGGAGGTATACATGCTCAGAGATTTTTCTTTTGATACGATTTTCCCTCTTGCTTAATGAAAGCAAAGATTTGGACAATTGCAGTGAGAAATACTATACAAATCAATCAGCCAAACGCGCCGGTACGTACCCGCATTTTGAGATTCCAAAATTTTAAATATATTTTTTCATTCGTATATTCATGTATAATTTATATAATTCAATTCAATTCAATTTTGATAAAACTATTAGTTTATTTGATTTTGTTATATCAGAGACCTATAATAAATTATATGTTTCTGGTCATATTATTTGATTTATTGTACCAAGTATTCGTATAGTTGTCTAACTATACAAATCCTTGATTGTACATCCTGGTATTCTTTTATTTTTAACTATTCTACGGTAATTAGTTGGAGCTTCTTTCGGATCTCTTCTAGGTTCTTCCTGTGCTTTCGTGTTGTTTACATTGGAGATTTTGGCCCCTATGCACATCACATACACATTAATTGTTGCGTACTTTGATTACATACAAATTGGTAAGATTTATCTGTTTATTTGTAAGTAGATAGAAAGTCCCTTTAAATATGCATTATGATATATAAATGGTAAGTATGAATGATATTAGTCCGAGATTACTCTGACGTCCAACGGCTGTTTTGCCAGACAAGCTGGGGCCGTCCCACAAACCCAGCTTGTCTGGCAAAACAGCCGTTGGACCTCAGAGTATTCTCAGACTAGAATGATATGAGATGTAAATATTAAAAGGAAGGGATAGGGCTAACATAGGGTCTCACTTATTAGCGACAAGAAGCGTCAAGAAACAACAAGAAGAATAATTTTAGAGACAAGAAGCTATTTAGCGACAAGAAAACATTTTTTTTTACTGAATATAAAAAAAGTATGCATTTAGTTTTTTTTTATACAGGGGCAGAAATAAAATATTAATTTTTATTATTATATTGACAGATGAAGAAATTAAACATTTGTGAGGAAGAGTATTTTTATTATTACATAGCTTCATGAAGAAATTTAAACATTTGTGAGGAAGAGTATTTTTATTATTACATAGCTTCATGAAGAAATTAAACATTTGTGAGGAAGTTAAGGGTATTTTTATTATTATATTGATAGATGAAGAATTTAAACATTTGTAAGAGCAAAGGAAATGCACACGCTATAAGATGAATCGATTATAAAAACAAAGATTTTTCACCTTTCCTTTGAAGGATTTATTGAAACAAAAACATGAAATATTATTTCCTTTCTTACTGTACAATTCATATTTCCTGATAGGACCAACTTTAGGCTTCACCCTAAGGTAATACACAATGTAGAACATCAAATGAGATTAACGAGGCATGTGTCCCTTGTTTTATTGCTACAATAACATCCAATTAACACCTCCAACTTTGTACACACGTCAGACTATACAATTACACAGCCAGAATATACAATCATTGTAAATATTGAACACCTGTTGAAAACTCAAGATTGTCATTAATTTCCTTTAATCTTCAATTAATATGCATAAACATGATAAATACCGGTAAATGAGGCAATAAACTAAATAAAATAATGAAAAAATTTCACATTTTAATTAAGTTTTCCTCTTGTCTGATTTTAGTTCTTTGTATTTCTCAATTTAAATTTGTGTATGTATTTTCTGGACATTGATGCACAAATAATGCATTTTGCAAGTTTTTTTTTCTATCAATATTAACTTTCTTGTCTTTAAAATTGTTTTCTTTTGCATATTCTTTTAATATTCATTTGGAATAAGTTATTTTGATAATTATTTTAGATTATCAGGTAAGGTTTGATTAATTAATAATAAAAAAAAATCAACTTGAATACAATGTACATGTGTATATATGTAACATCTATTAAAATAACTTTACATACATGTATGTACACACTTGAAAGTGACGGAATACACACATGCAGGTGCTATCAGTCAAATATTTGTAGCAGTAGGAGCATATACATGTATATCATTAGACCACATCACCATTTTGGATTTTGTGACATTTTTGGTCGACCTATTTACTTCACAGAGAAATCTATTTTCCTCTATCATTGTCTATGGCAACTTAAATATTAAAATTTCAGAATCTTCTTTGATATCCAGTTAGGACAGACATGTATAATGAGAAAAAGCATATGATACATGATACAGAAATGAACCAAATCTCATCTCATAGGAATAATTTATTAAGAATTGCATGTATACATTGAGTACCTCTGAATCTTGAAACAGAATGATAAATTTAAAAAAAAAAAATCTTGTCTTGAACATACATATTTCACCAAAATGTGTGTCATTAATATTGCACTTTGATTTTAACAAAACATACAAATGTATATCATTGAGAATACTTCCTGAATTAATTGCTGTATTTTAAAGTTAATGATAATTGACAACCTATGAACATTTTATACTTAGTATGCATCAGTCTATTTGACTCTTATAAATTTGTGCAATCAGGGGCCTTCCTGACAATTTTGTCAATATTCTCTAGTTTTATAATCTTATAATTACATTGGATGTATGTTTCATTATAATATATGATTCTGATTTGCTACTCTGTAATCTCAAGTTAATCCTTAAGCAACTTCATTACACAATAAAATTTATCATTCATGATGACACAAGGTCCCACAATAAAATGCATAGATAAATTAAATAAAAACTTGATAAAATCGTGTTTTCATTATCCTAGCTAAAAAATGTATTTATAAGTATTGAATGATTCTTTTTTTATTAACTTCATAGGGTTGTAAAAGCGTTGACCGTGAATGAAGCGTGGAAAAATGTACTTGGTCAGTCAACGCTTTTACATCCCAATGAAGTTACAACAAGAATCATTCAATTCTTAAATAACTGTAATAATCTATAAAAAAAAAATATTTTGCATATATTCATGTCCACTGCATAAAATTATAATGTGGCAAATACAACTTCAAATTTTAAATGAAAATCTTATTAAAAATATCTTTGATATTCAGATTGCAATATAAATTTAACTTCTTATATTCTTTTAGGTTATAAAAGAACAACTGCATGAAAGACATTTAAGATGGCAATGGTGCCGTCCCTGAAAAGCATTTCAACTTTGGCAAGTAGTCATGTATTACTAGATTTTGTAGAAGAAACAAGACCTGAATTTACAGAATATTTGTTGACTCTGTTAGAAGATGGAGTATTTTCTGCTGTTACAGAGGATTTGTTGATTATCTTGTTACAGTTTTATTCAGAAAAAGTAACTGATAGAATACTGAAAGCTGTTGTGCCATGTCATTTGAGGGAACTTAAAGTAGACAAATGCCTGCCACAGTTGACTTTCTTTGGATTGACTGAAGTCATAAAAAAGTGAGTGAAGTGACTGATTTGTAATCATTTATATATTTGATAATGTATGCATAGGCCAAAATTTCTTAGACTGTAGGTCCAAAACTTGGTAAACGGACAGAAAGTCACAGGACAAAAAGTCACAGGACATAAAGTCACAAATTTGATAGGACAAAAAGTCACAAATAATTTGTTGACAATTATTTGAATATATAAGAGAAAGATCTTGAAATATATTCTTTTAATTTAACAGATTCATTTGACAGTTTGTTAAATTGTTCATAAGCCTTGAAAATTGGAAAAAAATGTCAAATTTAAAGCATGCAAAGAATATATTTCTTGCCACAATGAAGCCATTTAAGTACCAAGCCACTTCAACATTTTGTTTTCTTAACAATTGTGTGACCTTAATTGAAATTTGTTAAATATATTTTAATTACAAAGTTGCTTCATACATTGTCATATATAAAAGTTCAAGAAAAATACAAAAATGTTTCTTGAAAAGATTTTTTTTCTTATTCAAAGAAAAATAATCTTAAAAGTAATTTGTGACTTTTTGTCCTGTGAATTTCTGTCCTACATTCCAAAACTTGTTAGGGTCTTTTTTTTGGATTTAATTGATTAAGACTTTTGACTTTCTCATCATGAATGATAAAAAATTTAATATGAATGGTTATTGTCATGTGAAAAATTACTTTACTTAATTCTTTAATTTCGGTGGGAATGATCTAATACTAAATCTTTACTACTTCTGAAATTATTGAAATCAGGAAGGCTCAATATTTACTAAATTACTTCATTCTAAAGTGATTTGTTTGTGTTACAAAGTCATGATATATCATGGCCAGCTGAAGGACGCCTCTGGGTGCGTGAATTTCTCGCTACATTGAAGACCTGTTGGTGACCTTCTGCTGTTGTTTTTTTCAATGGTCGGGTTGTTGTCTCTTTGGCACATTCCCCATTTCCATTCTCAATTTTATATAGTATTCTTATGACTGACATTCTGCATTAGATCTAAAAAACTTAAGATGTGACATGTTTATTTCTTAGATCATCTGGTTGTTCATCATGTTATGGTTATCTTTAATATTATCTATACATTGTACTACTAAAGGAAGAGACCAATTTCATTGAGCCTCAACTCCTCTTAAACCATACACAGTCAGAAATATTTATGATAAGACGTATAAATGTAGTGTTTTGTACTTCCTAAATTTGTCTTTAAAACAATCTTTATTCCACAGAAATTGCCAATTTTTTTGAAAATATCCAAATTTCAGAGACCGTTATCCATCCACGTCTTATACGCTTTCACCAATTGATTGGTCAGTCAACGTACTGCCCTCAAATTTAAACACTCATTGTTTCAACACTTGTACCGCTATTTTTCAGACATCTTTTATTCTATTAAATAATTGTACCACGATTTAAGACATTTTGTTGTCATCTCTTTAATTTCTAGATATTATATTGTTTTTATTTTGTAATATTCTTTTACAGATGTCCCCATTTACAAAAGATTTCTTTAAAGGAATGTGATCAGTTGATGTCACCTGGACAGTTTGTGTTATGGAGGAGATTGGGAGTTAGTATTACAGCTCTATGTTTAGAATCTTGTCATAATGTATCAGACCAAGTTGTCAAAGTAAGTTAGAATCCTGAAAATTAGCTATAAGCAAAAACATACACTAGTGCCAGTATTATATGCTCTCTTTAATAAATATATGAAGTTTAGTGTGGCATTCATTATCACTGAACTAGTACATATTTTTGTTCAGTGGCCAGCTGAAGCATGCCTTCAGGTATGGGATTTTCTTGCTGTGTTGAAGACCCATCTGTGGCCTTCAACTGTTTTTTTCTCGTTGGTTAGGTTGTTGTCTCTTTGACACATTCCCCATATCCATTCTCATTTTAATGAATAACCTTTAAAAAAGGCTGGTGATTAAAAAATAATTCATTGTTGCTTGAATTTATCACAGATTGGCCCTTAAATATTTTACGACACACAGTACCCCAAACAAATAATGACTTTGTAAATCAGCTGATTTACAATATATTCATATTTTACCACAAGTGTTTTCTCAACATGCTCAAAGCTTTACGTCATACAAGATTGATAGAAAACATTATATAATAACAAACAAGAAACTTAGAAGTGATTCTGAGAATTTTTATGTGAAAATATGCAGCTGAAATGATTTTGATGTTAGTAAAATGATTTTGATGATCGTCAACCTAAGTATGACTGTGATCATATAGATCATGTGATATATATTCCTTTTCATTTTCAGAGTGCTCTACGACATATACCAACATTACAACATTTGAATGTTTCTAGTTGCGACAGCCTAACAGAAACTGTCTTCCTTCTAAATGAGGAGCTCCAAAAAGAAAAAGAGTTTACACCATCAGTAAGATATTCTAAGTTAAAATAAAAAATGATAGCAAAGATTTTCCTAAATAGATTCTAAAAATCTATATTATTTTGTATAAACAAAGCAGAAGTATTAATTTGTTTAGGTTGTTATACTTAACTTTACTTTAAAATTACTATTCCTTTTCCTCAATTGTATTGTTTTATAGTTCTAATAACAATTAGATAATGTACTGTTTGAATCAATTGGAATATGTTTGCTATAAATATGAAAGTTGGGTAAACTCGATCCATAAAGACCTGTCTCCTACGTACTTTTGGCCAATTTTCATGGATGGTATTTAATTTGTATGACAATATTAAGAAGAACTAAATTGTAAATAAATATACAATTCATTCACAGCATGATACAAGTCATCATTATGAGTGTTCATTGATAAGTGTTGATGTGTCTGGTTGTCGAGGAATCACAGCTACAGCAGTCCGACATCTGACATCACTTACTGGACCTACTCTAAAGAATGTCAACTTATCATGGACATCTGTATGTGTAAAATGTATTCCATAAACTACTCAACTGAAGTTATGTATATACAAAATATGTTCTTCAAAATAAGAAATTTGATGTTGCTAGCTCTAAAGTATTAAATTTAGATATGGTAATGGCAATGAATACACAATGATAATTGAAGTATTCTGTAAATTTGGAAATTTTAATGCAAGGGTTAATTTAAAGTTCACAATAGCATAAATGCAAAATGCAAAAAAAAAAAAAAATGAAATAGTTTGATTGAAAATATCCCACATGCAAATAGTTTGTTTAAATTGGTAATATTGATGTAAAAAAAAACATCCTTCAATGCACAAATTTAACCCCCTCATGAAAGGTTTACAGTTTGTGACCAACATATATTAACACAAAAACATATATACATGTACATACATATCAAACATACACAATAAAATAACAAGCCTAAAAAATATCCACTTATACAGTAATTGCTAGTGTGGCAATCAGGCAAAACTTCAAAAGAAGAGAATAGGGAATTTCTTCACATCAGCAGGTTACCATTCAGTTTTCAACAAGAAGCATATTTAAATAAATGGGAAGTAGTTCACGGGACACATATGATGCCCCCATGTGCAATACAACATTATAAAGGGACATAACTCAAAAAAAGGTAAAAGTGATGCTTCCAAACATTAAACTTGATCTGTGTATTGCGGTTATTAAAAATTGTGTGTAAGATTTATAATGTTTAGTTCAGGCAAACTTAAGTTAGAGAACAGAAACAAAAAAATTCAGCAATTTTTACATTAGTGAAGGGACATAACTCTAGAATGGTAAAAGTGACACCACCAAAATTTAATCTTAATCTGTGTATAAATGTCATAACATTTGGTTGAGGTAAACTTAAGTTAGAATGCAGTAACCAGTTTTGGAACAGATGTACTTACGTACAGACAGACAAGGATAAAACTTAATGCCACTGAGACTATGGTGGGGGCATAAAAAAAAGAAAACTTTATTCAAGATTTCTTTGTTTAACTTTAAGCTTGATCATAGTGGCACAAAAAAATGTATATCTGATCACACTACTACAACAAATCCTAAACTGTTGTTTTTAGTCTACATCGTATGTGGTTTATCATAATGAGCCTTTATACCCATGGCAAGGGGTATTCACTTTAAGAATTCGTATTTTGTTAAACACTTTAATTTTCTGTTGATCAATACTTACTATTTATGAAAATAAGCAGTCCTGCATAATATTGAAGCCACTATAGTAAATATATTTAATTTACTTACAGATTAACCTAATAGCAATACTAAGTTTGGCAGGGTATTCATTACCTGCCATGATAGAACTTGTTTTATCATTTTACAACAAAGCTGAAGGTCCAAAGGATCCAAAGAATGATGAACTGTATAAATGTTTACTAGAATTCAAAACTACTTTGGAAAAGGTAGATCAACAACAGGAAAAGAAAGAAATCGATCATGTGACAAGTGGAGGTGAAGGTGCTTCAGAAGCAGATGGAGCTGCTGATATAAGAAGTGTCTTGCAATTACCAGTAAATATAAATATAACAACTGATTTAGATGAAGAAGTTGCATTGTCAACTAGAGAATATGAATCAATAGGTTTAGCAGGAATTGAAACATGCTCAATGGAAGATAGATCTACTGAATATAAAAATCCTGAGAATACTTCGAATGATCTTTATAAAACAGTAGGAAATTCTTTGATTTCTTCTGAAGCTCAGGACTTGTTAGACCCTAATATACAAAATATTAAAGAATCATGTTTTTCAAATCAAGAATCAACTGACAGCAGTGCCAAAGATTTAACGAACCAATTAGAATTTTCTGAAGCATCATATTGTGTTCACCCTGATAATGTTGAAACAGATTTTGTTGAAGCTCCTGAGGATCTTGGGTCTGATTCAACAAATTTTAGTAAAACCAAAGTTATAGATATATGTTCTACAAATAATGAATCAGTAAACAATGTAGATGCCTGTTGCCATGGTTGTTGTGGAATTGAAATTCATGATGGTGCTAACTTCCAGTGTCAAACAGATATAGATGATGCTTGTGTGCCAAATTCAAATATGTTTATGAAAACTGGTTCAGAAGAAGATCTTGGTGCTACATCCATAAACTTTGATCAAAGTAAAACAATTCAAGAAAGTACATGTATTGATATGTTAAGCAATAAAACAGACAGCATTCACCTTTCTGATCTCAATTCAAATGAAACTGTCTTTCAATTAAGTGACCACAATAATGCAAAGTATAGTACTGGAAATGATTTAATATGCCAAAAATGTGAACAGTTAAAACTAGCATGTGATAGCAGTTCTGTACTCTGCAATGGACAGTTAGCAAAAAGTGAAAGTGAGGGAACCATAATTGATCATAAAAATTGTAAGGTAGATGGAAAAGGTGAAGGACAAATATGTGATCATACAAATGGAAAATTAGGGGTAGATAATCAAGCTATAGCATTTAGTGATTGTGTAGAAAATTTAACATTAAACAATGACTGTACTCTCAAAAGCTGTGATATTGATGTTCATGATGCAAATGACACATGTTTACAAAATATCAAAGAAAATGATAATATTGATGACAAAGACAGCAAACCATCAGATGAAAATGCCAAAATGAAAGGAAAGGAAAATAGTGATGACAAAGGCATCAAACTATCAGATGACAATCTGAACTTCAAACAAAATAAAAATGTTGATGACAAGGACAGAAAACTTTTAGATGACAATCTGAAATTCAAAGAAAATGGAGATGTGGAGGAAGACAGCAGGAAATCAGAGGAGAATCAGACAGATAAATCCAATACACCAAAAGTCAATAGAGAGATTATAAAACAGACTTACAAACCACAACTAGTTTCCGTTGATGTTACCAACAAATTCACGTCAGTATATGAATCGGTTGGATTCGACTGTTTGAAAGAATTTTTACAATGCTCTCCAAACTTACAGAAGTTTGGAATGTCCTGGGCTGGACTGACAGATGAAATGGTCAAGGACTTGACTCCATTCTTGAAAGATCTGAAGGAGATTAGTCTAACTGATTGTGAATCTGTGACTTATGGTATCTCTCATATTGGGCAGACATGTCAAAAGCTGAAAAAAGTTGACTTTAATGGTAATTGAATATATCTTAAACAATTGTTTGTGTATATTTCACTCAAAACTACAGGTTTTTTGGGGGGAATTAGGTATCCCTTATTATCTTTGAAAATCAACCTGTTTTACTGAAGTAAGTCTATCTAATTTAAAGTTGCTGTTTGTTTTTACTGCTGTTAATTTTTATTTCTATAATCCTTTTGTGTATACTTATTTGACAAAATCATGAAAATGATTGTATGCAGTGATTTTAAATTCTATATGAACTGTCTATTTAAAGAAAGATGTTTCACAGTGACACATTTTTTTGTGCTTTTGTTTAACAAGGTGATTATTTACTTATCAATCTATTTAGTTAAAAGATCTTTTTTAAAAATTGAACAACACTAACATATGATTTTCACATTTTTTTAAATTATAGACTATAATTAGACTATTAAAAAAAAATCTGTAGGTCAAATAAATGATATAAAAACTTCAGAATAAATTACAAGCTTCATATATTAAAAAAAGCATGTGATATCAATATTTGAAAAATACATATAATTTTACAATTTATATTATTTAACACAAATCCTTATCTGGCACACCATAAAAGTACACGTAATTGAAATGTAATTCAAAAGTAATTGAGCATTACATGCTTTTTTCAATGTAATTAATTAAATTACCATTACATGTAATTAAACAAATGCTCAATTACACATTACATTCAATCACATGGAAAATTGTAATGTATTGCACTTAATTACCATTACATTTTTAATTACCCCATTCCTGATTTAGACATAAATTAGATTTATTATTAGTAACTCAGTTTATGTCTAAATTAGATAGACTTATATGTAATTCCTGAATTTACATATAAATCTTACTTATAAATAAACCCAGAATACCCAATGCAGTTTTTTCATGTATAAATATATATATAGTTTACCATGCTCAAGGAAAAGTTGATGTTGATGCTGATAATATAATACCATAATCTAATGAATTACTGAAAAAATTAATAGGTTTCAAACAAACAGTTTATCTTTATTCATGATTTTTGCTTGAAGATCATGATCAAGGTAGGTCTTTGGTTGTTTGTTCTAAATACAATTTATATTTTTCTATTAAACAGTAATTAGAGGGACAGGTTTTTTTTAAGTATTCAAACAGTACTCCATTTTATGAAGTTTGTTTGGAGACTTATTTATTTGCTCAGTTCTTATTATTTTTTATTAATGCTACAATACAATTTTAGGGATTCATTTTATAAAAGACCTGTTCCTCAGACCATTCCTGCTGGGTCCAGAACTACAGAATCTATACTTGGCAGAATCTGACATTTCAGATGGTACATTATTTAGACTAGCTGCCAGGAAAATGGATAAGGTAAATTTTGTAATATCATAAATATATATTCAAAGTAAAGTTAATTGTAATCCTTATAAAATCTCCCTTAATCATTGATAATTCTTATCTGATTTAAATATTAGGAAATACTTTTATATGTTTGATATAAATGGCTTCTGGAAGTGCCTTTGACATTATTAATTTTTCTATTGACGACGTAGACCAAACTACTTTCGGTAACCAATGTAAACAAGATGGTGGTGATCATTACACAAACTGGCTTGTTTTATACAAACAGGTTTCACTTATGTTTGCGCATTCACATATTTGATAGACTAAATAATGCATTTGAAAGTTTGGAAATAAATATGTATTCATGTATTAATCTGATATTGTCTTTATGTTTTAGTTTGAGGAATTAGATTTATCTTGGTGTGATGAGGTAACAGTTCAAGGACTGAACGCATTATGTCGGAAACCTAGTCCTCTGAAGAAGCTGTCTTTTAGACATTGTCCTGCTTCAACAATGACCTTGGCCTTGATGGCAGAAAACTTTAAAAAGCTACAAAATCTAAATATCTGTAGTGTAGATAGTATAACTGATGCATCTATGGTTTATCTGGCTGAAAATTTACCTCTTCTTCAGGAAATTGATGCAAGCTGGAATTCAGGTAATAATTGATATAAAAAAGGAGTGGAAGATGGTAACGTGAGTATCTGAAATCATTCCTGGAAGAAGGACTGACAGAATCATGGCAAAATTGTTTTTAAGTTTTTTCTTTACTATGAAGTTATTGCTTTTCTCTGGTTTTCTGGAGTAAAACTTTAGAATTATTCACCAAGTAAAGATGTTTGCCTTATAACTAATAAAATTATAAGTACTATAATAAATATTTTTGAAAATTATATCAACAATGTCTCTGACAAGTTTGAGAATCAGTGCTGATCAATTATTTTAAAAGTGTTATTCCCCTTAGAAATATTATTTGTATAGAAAATTGCAGTGTTAACCCTTGCACCTGTACAATCTTGCAAGATTTTTTTTCATGAAACTTTAATAATAGGGTTTATATCAGATATTTTTCAACAAGTTCTAAAATAAGTGACAAACAATTATTTTGAGTTGTGCCCTTGAAAATATTATTTATATTGAAAATTGGTTTGTTAGTGCTCTTACATGTACACATTTTAGCAGATATTCATGAAACTTATGTCATAGGTTTATATCAGCAATGTCTTGGACAATTTTGAAAATCAGGGCCTATCAATTACTTTTTAAAAGAGTTATGTCCCTTGGAAGTATAAATTATAATGGAGATCGCATTTCATTTGCTCTCAAGCCTTCATTTCTTAAAGATATTTATGAAAAAAAAAAAATTTTAAGTTATTGTCCTTTGACAGATATAATATGTGAAAAACAGGGATGTTGGAACTCTAGTTCATCTATTTATTGTAATAATATGAAATATGCCTTTTTCAAGCATAAACTTTTCTGCAACATTGTGATTTGATTTACATTTGTTCTTTCTTGATACATTATTTGTGTTTAAAGCATTTTTCGCAATGATAAAACACATCCCAATAATATCAGAATTTACAAATATTTTATATGTTATATTCCAGGTTTGTCAGATGTCAGTGTTAAAGCTCTGTTGAGATCCTGTATTTACTTGAAGAAAGCTGTTCTGTCTGGGATAAAGTTCCTGACATCAGCACCATACTTACCCATTATATCAGGTATTGCATTATATTGTTCTGTAAGGAGTGGTACTGGTATATCACCTACATTGGAGATCTGTTATACAAAATTGATAAAACTTTTATTTTGACATTTGACCTTAATTACAATCAAACCAATCCTATATAAATAAAAAGTTATGTCTATAGATATATGTCAATGAGACAGTTACCCAACAACAAAGAAAACTAAATGACATCTAGAGGGCAACGTAAAATCTTCAACAACAAACCATTTTAACCTGTACAATATGTTGAGCTATATAGCGTATTAAGTCAATAAAAGTTGTGAATAAATGTAACCAAAAACAATCAAAGATGAGCCACTGACCATCTTTCTTCCTGATTCATTCACATATAGTACATGGACAAAATTTGTTTTGCCAGTTGTAGAATAACTTGTGCTCAGTATTCACTATTAAATACTCTCTCAATGAGTGTCAATTTCAGTAAGATTTTTTAAAATTGAGTGCTGCTTTATAGAAATTCAAATATTTTTTTTTCATATGCCCCCACTGTAGAGTAGGGGCTTTAAATTTTACCCTTGCCTGTCTATGTGTTTACTTAATTTCCAAAGTTGGGTTCCATTCTTTAACTTTAGTTTGCCTCAACCAAATGTTATGAAACTAATACACAATGATTATTACCACAAAACATGGATCAAATTTGATTTTGGTGGCGTCACTTTAACCGTTCTAGAGTTGTGCCCCTTTACAAATGGAAAAATTGCTAAAAAAAAATCTGATCAGTAACTTTTGTTTTCCTCAACTAAATGTTATGAAACTTATACATAATGCTTATTACCAAGAAACTCAGATCAAGTACAAATTTTGTTAGTGTCACTTTTACCGTTCTTCAGTTATGTTCCTATACAAATTTTTATGATATGCCATCAGCTGTTTCCTATGGACACATTCCACATTTTTTCCCCAACAGAGTATGATCGTAATTGCTAATATTTTAAAAGGCAGGAAAATCATTTACAGATATAGCCATCATGATTTTCTTCATGTGTTATTTTTCTGTTCAAGACTTACAAAAGTTCAGAAGATGTCAAGCTCTATTGAGATTTAAACTAAAAGAAAGAAAAATGCTGACTGAAAATGAAGAGGAACATTATTCAAGTGATGAAGTATGTCTTGTAATGAAAAATTCTTAACTTTAAAATTGTCTTTGTATTTCTAAGTTGATCATTATAAAAATAAGGAGATGTGGTATGACAATCTAATTATAATTAGTTCTTGCGCTTGCTTCTCATTGTTTATATGTAATGCTCCCACACACGACATATAGACAACGAGACAAAATAGTTGACACAACATAGGTTTCTGACACAGAATGAATGTGGTCTAAAAACTTAAACTTAAAAACTTAAAAATTTTTTTAAATTGGACATGTATCTTTTATGGTCCAATATCCAAAATCTAAATACATGGTTAGATTCAGCATATCCTAGAACCCCAAGAACTCTATTTTTGATGAAATCAAATAATGTTCAATTTTAGACCCTTTAGACCTCAATGTGGACCAATTTTATGGTCATAAACCTTGTGTTTAAATTTTATAGATTTCTATTTACTTTTACTAAAGTCATAGTGCCAAAAACCAAATGTCTTCAGACGACGCCAACGCCAACGTCATACCAATATACGACCAAAAAATTTTCAATTTTTGCGGTCGTATAAAAACTTTGAGCATGATTTAATACATTTATTTGATATATATGTGTGTATTTTTCCTGGGTTATACAACCATAAAATCACAACAATATGATCAAATTATGCAACACAATGCTATGACAAATACATACCAAGAATAAAAGGATTTTTGTGAGCATGCTCACATACCCCACACTCATACATTGTCTCTGGGCCATAAAATATCAATAGAAATTCATAGACTCATATGTTACTCCTACAAAAGTCAACTGAGATAAAATTTCTTGTTGATATCTACATATATATATTATGTACTTATTATCTTCAATGTTTCATGAAATTGTGTTGTCTGGTTTCATAGAAGTTGCAATAATAAAACTGTTGCAATAGTATATTTAGTCAAAATTCTAAGTTCAAGGGGACATAACTCCAAGATTATATTTTTTGTATGCTCATCTACATATGATAGTTTGTCCTTGCTATCTTCAGTTTCAGCAAATTGTGTTATGTAGTTGCAGAAGAGTGACGATAACAAGAACAGGACTGACAGACTGACTGACATGTCAAAAACATTATACCTCACAGCAGGGTATAATTAGTAATTTAGCACAATTTTCACAAAAAACAGTATATACCGGTACATAGGAAGTGAACTTCATAATTATTTTAAAAGAAAAAAAATCTTTGTGTGACAATTGCATTCCTTATTTTTCAGGCAAGACATAAAAAAGATAACCTTTTTGTGTGAGAATCCTGCAAATATCTCTTCAGACCTTACTGAAATGAGGTCCCAATCAAAGTCTTATAATTTATACAATTTCCTAGTCTTTATCACAAAGTATTTAAAAATAATGTAAGTCATGAAAATAAAAAAAAAGGTTTATTCCAGTAAATTTATATGTAGCAAGGGTCATACATAATGTGCCCTGTTCTTTGTAAACAAATATAAAATTCTGGTAAGTCCTTTTAAGGTATTTGCATACATCTATCTATATTTTTGGGTTTTTACTTTTAAGGAATATGAAGAACTTTGTGTTCCCTATAGATCAACAACATATGCAGCAAATCTACAGATCTTAGAGTTGGAATACTGTGATTGTGTAGATGACAACCATTTAGCAGAGATTGTGGCTGTTTGTCGAGGGTCACTCCATATTGTGGACTATTTTAGTGAAGCTATTAAACCTGTGATGATACATGCTCAAAAAGGCAAAATTTGCCTCCCTCCACATTTCAAAAACAGTTAAATTTTTGATAAATGAACTACAAATGTCTTATTTATTTATTATATGACTATAAATTTTCTGTTTTCTCATTGGCTAAAAGCATAGGAAATCCTCTTTGGTAAAACATTATATTCACCGCGGCAAAAATCACGAGAGGTTAATATAAGATTTGGAACAGCGTCCGTGTACCTAAATATAGAAACGGGGAATTCTTGTTAGCTATTTAAGGGATGTATAAATAAAATGGTTTTTAATTGGACGACCGAATAAATATCAACCAATCAGCGCTCTCGACATAAAATCGTTTCGATCTAACAGACGATAGTTACATGTTTCCGGCAACAAAGTATGGCTGGAGCAGCAGAAGTTTGTTCTTTAAAAATTGAAATGATAATATATTCTTCTAGTTTTAATTATGCAGAATTAAATATGCCTAAAAATCAAACCCAAGCATAAAATAAAAACAGTCTAGGCAAAATACCATCTAACCAAGGATATATTTCACAATCTAAAAATATGAAAATGACACTGAGAACTAAAGAGTCATATAATAAAGCAATTGTTGACTTTTGATATCAGTTGATACAATGATTTATCAACCCCAGATGTGATATTCACCTCGGCCGTTGGCCTTGGTGAATATCACATCTCTGGGGTTGATAAATCATTGTATCAACCTCATCAAAAGTCAATAATTGTATAATATTGGAAACTCTTAGGCTGTGATATCCATGCTCAAAATAGATTTTATTATTTATTTGTTCATATATAGGTTATACAAGTATATCATGAAACTTAAGGAGGCTCGCAGGTATAAGTTTTCAGAAAAAAAATAAACATTTATTTTGCATTACAAATTTTATTAATTACCTTTAGTGGTTGTTACTTTATCATATGGTACTAAAATTATCCCAAAAAATCAATTTGTGTTGGCCCCAGGTGACTTTTAAAATTTAGATAGCGTTGCAAAAGCTCCAAATTATCTCCCTTTGGTGCAAAAATGCCATTTTGATGCCCCACCTACAATAGTAGAGGGGCATTATGTTTTCTGGTCTGTGTCTCTGTTCGTCTGTGCGTCCGTTCGTCTGTCCGTCTGTGGTACCGTTCGTCCGTCTGTGCGTCCGTTCGCTTCAGGTTAAAGTTTTTGGTCAAGGTAGTTTTTGAAGAAGTTGAAGTCTAATCAACTTGAAACTTAGTACACATGTTCCCTATGATATGATCTTTCTAATTTTAATTCCAAATTAGAGTTTTGACCCTAATTTCACGGTCCACTGAACATAGAAAATGATAGTGCGAGTGGGGCATTTGTGTACTTGGGACACATTCTTGTTTGGCATTAAAATCAAAATATCTTTTTTAACTCATCAGTGACCTATATTTTTTATTGTTGTTTTCGAATAAGCTGTACATAAACTAAATAATTGTAAGTATTAAGCGATTTCTGTAATTTAGTTATTTTTATGCCCCACCTACGATAGTAGAGGGGCATTATGTTTTCTGGTCTGTGCGTCCGTTCGTCCGTCCGTCTGTTCGTTCGTTCGTTCGTTCGTCCGTCTGTCCCGCTTCAGGTTAAAGTTTTTGGTCAAGGTAGTTTTTGATGAAGTTGAAGTCCAATCAACTTGAAACTTAGTATACATGTGCCCTATGATATGATCTTTCTAATTTAAATGCCAAATTAGAGTTTTGACCCCAATTTTACGGTTCACTGAACATAGAAAATGATAGTGCAAATTTCAGGTTAAAGTTTTTGGCTTCAGGTTAAAGTTTTTGGTCAAGGTAGTTTTTGATGAAGTTGAAGTCCAATCAACTTGAAACTTAGTATACATGTGCCCTATGATATGATCTTTCTAATTTAAATGCCAAATTAGAGTTTTGACCCCAATTTTACGGTTCACTGAACATAGAAAATGATAGTGCAAATTTCAGGTTAAAGTTTTTGGCTTCAGGTTAAAGTTTTTGGTCAAGGTAGTTTTTGATGAAGTTGAAGTCCAATCAACTTGAAACTTAGTATACATGTGCCCTATGATATGATCTTTCTAATTTAAATGCCAAATTAGAGTTTTGACCCCAATTTTACGGTTCACTGAACATAGAAAATGATAGTGCAAATTTCAGGTTAAAGTTTTTGGTCAAGGTAGTTTTTGATAAAGTAGAAGTCCAATCAACTTGAAACTTAGTATACATGTTCCCTTTGATAAGATCATTCTAATTTTAATGCCAAATTAGAGAATTTAGTCCAATTTCACAGTCCTTTAAACATAGAAAATGATAGTGCGAGTGGGGCATCCGTGTACTGTGGACACATTCTTGTTTATTTCGATATTACCTCTATTTCTCCTATTAGTTCAACAGAAAAAAAGGACATTAACAAAAATGTATGCATCTTTCGAAGGTAGATTGTGAGCGTAAATAAATGGTAACCCCATTTTTTAAGTGAAAGATAAAGTTCATTTATAGAAAAATATAGCGAAATCCTATATTAAATTAAAAATTTGATTTAAACCCACGAGCCTCCGTAATGATTAAAATTTTTAATGACCTTTCTGTTGCATATTGTTTTTCATTGTCAAGCAAATATAATGGAAATCATTCTAATCATGTTTCACTGCTGTCCACATTTTTTTAAGGCATTCTTTTCAGATTACACAGCCAAATTAGTGTGAGCTTTTATTCCTCAGAAATTTTCTTTTAAAATTTTGTCAAAAGATTAATGATTGGTCGTGGTTTTCCCAGGGCACTCAAGCTTCCTCCATCAATAAACAAGAGTGAACCACGCTGAAATTTCTCGCCTTCTTTACTAATCATTGATATTATGTTGATAGTCCTAAATATAAAGCTCTATTACTACAACTGTCACATAAACTCAACATTAACCAAGAAAACAAAACATTGATCAATGAACCATGAAAACGAGGTCAAGGTCAGATGAACCATGCTAGGCAGACATGTACAGCTAATTATTCTTCGATACAACAAATATAGCTGACCTATTTCAGCATGACTAACATATAGATCATAAAATTTTTACATACACCAAATATAGTTGACCTATTGCATATAGTATTAAAAAATCTACCAAAAGTCAAAAACTTAACTTTGATCACTGAACCATGAAAATGAGGTCAAGGTCTTATGACACCTGTCAGCTAGACATGTACACCTTACAATCATTCCATACACTAAATATAGTAGACCTATTACATATAGTATAAGAAAAACAGACCAAAACACAAAAACTTAACTATAACAACTGAACCATGAAAATGAGGTCAAGGTCAGATGACACCTGCCAGTTAGACATGTACACCTTACAGTCCTTCCATACACCAAATATACTAGACTTATTGCTTATAGTATCTGAGATATGGACTTGACCACCAAAAGTTAATCTTGTTCACAGATCCATGAAATGAGGTTGAGGTCAAGTGAAAACTGTCTGACGGGCATGAGGACCTTGCAAGGTACTCACATACCAAATATAGTTATCCTATTACTTATAATAAGAGAGAATTTAACATTACAAAAAATCTGAACTTTTTTTTCAAGTAGTCACTGAACCATGAAAATGAGGTCAAGGACATTGGACAGATGACTAACGGAAAGTTCGTAACATGAGGCATCTATATACATATTATGTAGCATCCAGGTCTTCGACCTTCTAAAATATAAACCTTTAAGGAAGTAAGCTAACGCTGCAGCCGCCGCTGGATCACTATCCCTATGTCGAGCTTTCTCCAACAAAAGTTGCAGGCTCGACAAAAATGGCCACCACAAAATAGCCTAAAAGTGGTGCTTACAAGTGGCATTCAAACACAAAAAAACATAATCAATGATTGGCCAGGAAAAATATACATCTGCAATCTTTGTGTATTGACCTTTAAAGAGACTTCTGAAAATTGAGTTTCAAATGACGCAAACTGGGTTGCTTTATGTGTTGCAGACAGAATGATGGACAGAGTCAAGTGGTACCTTGACCTGCCCTTGACTCTGGGGAGGCTGGTTATAAAGACATATGAAGGGTTATTCATTTGTGAAAAATAATGCAACCAAAACTGATAAGTATAAGTGAATCAGATCTTTATTTCTCTATAATTCTGTCCTTCTTTCTATTGCACCTTTCAGAAAAGCACAATCTGACAATAGCTTGATACAATTTGCAATGGCAAATACTGTATGTACATAGTTCAACTTTTGTGATGACATAATAGAAACTTCTGAGATATATGGTCAAGTCTTATGTTTATCATCTCATTAATTTGGGTTTTTTGTCTGGAGGTGGTTTTATAGATGTATTCGACTTGTCATCTGGTCTCTCTTGTTTTATCTCTTGTTTAATAACTGGTTCCTGTTTTACTGGTTCTTCTATAAAAATATAATTCAATAAATTAAGTGTTCTTTTAAAAACAACTACACAAAAAGAAATTTACCAGTCATGCTATAACACTGTATGTATGTAATTTTATTACACATTGAAAAATAAAAACACTCAGGTGATTTCAAAGTTCAAGGCTTTCCAGGCAATTTATTATTTATAAGATACCTGGTAATTCTCTGTAACAAACAGCCAAACTAGGTAGTATCAATATTTATGTATTTTATTGACTTTATTTGTGCATAATTTGTATCTATGCTTATGTGTTTAATTATTATGAATAAAAAATATGGCGAATGAATACACAATCATAAGGTGAAATGTCAAAAAAAGACACAATGTGCATAGTATCTAGTTTACACAAATCTCATGCAGTATTTCATACATTCCGAATTTATGAGGACAAGCACAACCTTGAATGAGATACATACTTTGGTCTGGTCACTTGCACTTCTTCTGTCGTATAAAGATTGGTTCAATGTTCTGTCTCGTGCAATGCAATAGAATAAACTGTTTCTCTAAATGACTTTACAGTTTATTTATAGTTTAAAAATACTGTTTGTAATTTATGGAGACAACTAGTATTCTAGAGTTTTTGGTGTTTTTGAATTCATAGTACATTACACATTTCAAATTAATTACAAACAAGCATTTCATATATGTAATTTATAAAGTTGCTATACTTAAAATGGTATCCTTATTTGTGGTTTATTTTTATTTTTAGAAATATCTCAAGATTATCATCAAAAGGATTCAATATGCAAATAATGTGTAACCTTTAACTTCTGGCTGTGTTGGTGGAACAACTTTAGGTGGAAATTTCCTGGCAAGTTCTCCAAGTAATAAATCAACTCTCTGTCTTTGGAAAACTGAGCTAGGTTCTTCTTTCTTTTCTTTAGAATCACTTTTCTCTATAAAAGTATATATTATTAAAAATATAATATTTTCTGAAAAAAATATTAACTTCTACATGTATTTTCCTATTGAATCAGTTGGAATAAAACTCATCTAACATCAGTAGATGTCCTTGGTTTTTGTGTTGATATCACTATAATGAATATCCAATATCTTTTATTTATAAAACAATGATATATGAAGCTACTTCAAATCATTTATCTGAAAATTATTTACCTTCAGTTGAATAAAAGATTTCTGAGGTCATTAGGAAGTTGATATAAATTGGAAGATGTAACAAATATAATGCAGTTGTATTAATTTATGTTTCATATTTAGGACTAATTGTAGATGAAGATCATAAAATAATCTGAAGTCATATAAGAAGTGTGGGTTCAAACCTTCTTCGTCACCATCAATCTAAACTTTTGAAATTCATTCAATCTTTATATCGATAAAGTCTGTAAAACCATTGTACCCCGAGTCAAACAAAAGAACATTGATTGTTAATCATCATTTAAACCAACATTAATTGGAAAGTCTACTTTACTTGTAAATGTAAATTGTAAACTAGATGTGTCAAAGGGACACGAATGGCCCCGTCTCAAAAAGTTGAAAAATCCGCAATTTTAATAACACATGTGGACACAAACATGATGGTAGTCTCACATATCAAAAATCAGATCAAAATATGGAGGCGTATAGAAAAATGTCTATAACTGATTTTCAACAATTTTCAAAGTTGTAAACTCTTAATTTTGGCAAAATTAGCGGAGCGGAACAAAACCTATACTTGATCTGTAACTCAACATGGTTAGCTCACAATATCTGAAAGAATTTAGAAAAAAAGGTCCGTATATCTGTGATTTTAAAAAATTTATCAAAGTCCAAAGCCTAAAATTACAGCAAAAATAAGCAAAGCGGAACGAAACTTAAACTTGATCTGTAACTTATCACAAGTAACCCACATAACAAAAATCAGCCCAATATCTGAAAGCATTTAGAAAAAAGGTCTGTATAACTGTGATTTTCAACAATTCATCAGTCCAAAGCCTGAAATTTGGGCAAAAATTAGAGGAGCTGAACAAACTTAAACTTGATCTGTAACTCATCTTGGTTAACTCACATATCAAAAATCAGCGCAATATCTGAAAGCGTTTAGAAAAAAACTCTGTATAATGGTTTGTTGCGGAGTGACAGACAAGGGTAAAACTATATGGTACGACAACTTCATTCTGGGTCCATAATCAGCCCATTATCTGAAGGCATTTAGAAAAAAACTCTGTATAATGGTTTGTTGCGGAATGACGGAAAGACGAAATGACAGACAAGGGTAAAACTATATGGCACCAACAACTTGGTTGTGGAGCCATAAAAAGTCCCTTCCCAAATTTTAAGGCTAGGTCAATTGACCTCCACATTATTTAAATCCTGAGTATCAATATACAAACCTGATTTATCTTCTTGGTCTGAGAACTCCCACCAATACCCTTTTGATGGTGTATATCTTGAAAATGACTGTGCTACAATTAATTGATTATAAAGTATGGTTACCGGTATTACTAAGTGTCCAATGCATATCAAACATTTTTTTAAACATACAACAATCAGTATGACATTTCTTGGTGGAAATATTAAGTTAAACCCCACACTGATTTATATATATAAAAATTCAATAAAATTGATTTTACAGTGTTCTTATGTATCATATTCTATATTTTTACATCATATAAGATGTAACATTTATATATTGTATATTTCCCAGTCAGTTTTGAAAAAAAATATTTTTTAATGAAAAATGAAAACAGATAGAAAAAATGATATACCACATTCTTGTGTCTACCTATTAAAGTCAGAGGCATGTTACTCAGTGGTTGTCTTTCGTTGCTGTATGCCATACCCATGTATGTTTGTTTTTTTTGTTTTAGCATTTTTTTTAATTGTTTTACATTTTGTTATAATTATCATTAAGCTCTGATTCATTGAACCTGTGATAATGTGACAATTATTTCATTCATATTCAGGACCATATTGCCATGTGTATGGTTAAGTGATGAAGTTGATAGGCAGCTATTTTGGGATATGAAAATGTATCGCGCAGTATAGAGTACCACTCAAAATACATACCTTCTACAAATGCTGATTGCAGATTAAACAGTGTATTTAGCTGAAAGTAAAAAAAACAACCATCATCAATTTTAGGTTGAAGAAAGCCATTAAATATGTACACAATATAGTGAATTACTCCTTAAAACTATTACAGCTTTTACATTAATGCTAGCAAGACAAATCTTTGCTTGGCTTGCTTGCTTTGCTTGTATCAATGTTTGCTCAAGCATGGCAATTATGATAGGCCCCAGCTTGTATACATCATACTTAAATTTTATTGGACGTAATGTTTGAGGTTAAGGACACTAAATTTTAAAACATCACAGGTTGACAAATATAAAGCGCAATCGTAGAAAATTTGTTTTTTCTCGAAGATATGCATTTTCATCATCCAACTTAAAAGACTGTCGTCAAGTACTTTTAGTAAAACAAAATAGCTATTTGAACACACCTACTCTGATTTTGTGATTCATTACATAGGTATTTCATTTGACCCATGTTTTTCATATTTTAGTACTGTGATTTTTTTGTTATAAAGTCAACCTGTAGCTTTGATATATAAAAATGATAGAATCTGAAGCAAGATGATTTATCAAATGTTCTTGTTGTGTACGTTTTCAAGACAAAATATTCATCTCAAACACACCCTAACATAAGAAGGTTCACTCGATTTTCTCTTTTTGATACAATTGTTACCATTTTTTTTTTTTTTTCTTGAGTCACATAATGGAACGGCAGACACGATAATAACTGAACTTATAGATTGATATGTTCTCCGTCCGTAGTAATTTTTAAAAAATCGGAAGTTATGCATTTTCTTCATCCAACTTGATAGATAACCATGTCGTCGACTTGATATCTAATTGTTCTGCTTAACTATGTAATAGATAAATTGAAAAAAATGTTTGTTTTATACAATAAAACACTTCGTATTTTTGAGAAGAAAATTGTTATTTTATTTGTTTCTATTAACTTTTAAAAAAAATGTTACTATAGTAAACATTACAGAAAGCATTTATCGCCTTCTCTATAAACAAAGAACAATCAGTTTGAAGGTTTACAAGCTAAAATTAATCCAAAGTGCGCAATATTCAATAACAATGGACATAATAAATAAAAGGGATGAATTAAGTCATTTCCCCCCTACTTAATTTATCCCTTTTATTAGAAAATCAAGTGCACCTTCTTATGTTAGGGTGTGTTTGAGATGAATATTTTGTCTTGAAAACGTACAAAGCAAGAATATTTGATACACTATCTCGCTTCAAATTCTATCATTTTTATACAGGTTGACTTTATAACATAAAAAAATCACAGTACTAAAAGATGAAATATATGGATCAAACTTTCAAATACCTATGTAATGAATCACAAAATCAGAGTAGGTGTGTTCGAATAGCTATTTTGTTTTAAAAGTACTTGGCAGTCTTTTAAGTTGGATGATGAAAATGCATATCTTCGAAATACATTTTTTTGGATTCCATTTCTACGATTGCACTTTATATTTGACATCCTGTGATGTTTTAAAAATTTAGTGTCCTTAACCTCAAACATTACGTCCAATAAAATTTAAGTATGATGTATACAAGCTGAAGCCCCGCCTATCTTAACTGCCATGCTTGAGCAAACATTGATACAAGCAAAGCAAGCAAGCCAATCAAAGATTTGTCTTGCTAGCATTAATGTAAAAGCTGTAAGTCAGTGTCAAACTAACTTTTTGGCCACAAACAATTTTTTTCAGCTACATGTATATACATTTTCTATGTTGAAAATACAAACAAATGCATAAAATTCTGAATATTTCTAATAGAGTCTCTCATCTTTTTTGCAGTTTTATTATTGGAATGCATTCACCTAAAGAAAAAAAATCTTTGAATCCAAAATAGTGTGTAAAAATCTCGTCCAGTATTTCTAAGTGATTCTTGACAAAGATATTTTGAGTCAAAAAGTCTGTAGCTGACTAGATGCTAACTCATTTTTTTCAGAGAACAAGTTATATGGCCCGAGAACACAGTTATTTTGTAGTGCATTTCTTTTAGACAATAAATTCAAATTAAAAAAATCGCACCTGCTCTTTCTCAAAAAGATTTTTACAGTGTAGTGTACTACCAAATAATATCAAAATTATAGAAACTTCTACCAGCTTTAACTCAAAATATTGACAATTCTGTGTTAAGGGGGTGTAAAATTCAGTTTGACAGCTTCAGACGTGATAAAATTTGACCTTTTTGAACTGGACCAAATCACTACTTAACATAAAGATTCAGCACCCAAATTTTTTTAACATGTAAATACATCCCCCTACTTAATATTTCATGCATTTGATATCAAGAAATAAATTGGGAAAGTGTATCAAATAAAACATGCAAGTTATACACTGTTTACACTAGGGACTATATTCGTAGACAACGAAAACCAAAGGACGATAACTGTGTCCTTGGACCATATAGTGAGTCAGCAACCCAAGGCTTTATACAATGTACAAAAAATGTATATAACAATATAAAAAAAAACCAGACAGTCCAAATCTGACAGTTTTTCTTCATATGTAAATTTTTAACTTACCAATCTAGAATTAATAACAGATCCTAAATCAGGTGCTTGATATACCACTCCAGCTATGATATAGTAATCTGCTAAGGGCGTCACTGAAATTTTCAATAATCTCATGAAAAGGCAATGTGACAGAACTGATTTTGGAATGTGGATTCAAAAATACTTTATTTCTAACCTTATTGTAAAAACAAGTTTTTGATGTCCATCAAATGGACGATCACTCCTGTACTATATGTTCGTTGTTGTTTCTACTTTTTATAAGTTAACATACAGCACCAATTACATTCATTTATTTGTGTGGATGGGTGACTATCTCTTTAGCATACATTTTCACTACTCATTTCCTTTTATTCAGTGACATAAATTGTAATAACAATCATGTCTTTTAAAAGAAAGGAATTTTGTATATGTTTTGTTCAAACATCGTTGTAAATATAATGGAATTTGATGCAACTGTCATACAAGTGGGAGGTTTAGCTAGCTTCAAAACCAGGTTTAATCTTCCATTTTCTACATAAAAAAATGCCTGTGCCAAGTCAGGAATATGACAGTTGTTATCTATTCCTTTGATGAGTTTGAGCTTTTGATTTTGCCATTTGATTAGGGACTTTCCTTTTTGAATTTTCCTTAGAGTGTTCAGTATTTTTGTGATTTTACTTTAGTGTACTCTGTATAAATTTATGTTAAGACATAATAAGTAACTAACCTTGCTGTGGAGAATGTCTGTGTTGCTTCCTAACAACATACAAAATTGGTTCTTGTACATGTAACAACATATACTCTAATCCTGTCATATTACTGTAAATAAATATTATAGTCATTTAAATAGATGCTTTATCATAAATATATACATAGTTACATATATTTAATTTTCTAATATGTAATGGCACTTGTTTTCTGTTGGGATACTATTCAATGGTAAACATTTTACCAAGAGCATTGCATAGCTGGGGTTTGACCTATTATGTTATAAGATAGAAAAATAACAAGTAAATTCCATACAATTGAATTAATTTTCTAAATTTACAAGAACTCTAACTGCTTCTGATGATCTATTCTCAATATTGTGTAAGATGTGTACTGCTCAATAATGTGTGGCATGTGTGATGCTCAATACTGTGTGGAATATGTAATGCTTAAAAATGTGCGGAGGAATGTGTAATGCTTAATAATGTGTGGAATGTGAAATGCTCAATAATGAGTGGACTTTGTTATATCTTTATTTCTTCAAAAGATTGATACAATTGAAAAATAACATGGACTTTCATAGCTGGTAAATAATAAATTCTTACTAAAACTCTGTGAATCATCATACAAAAATTATAAAAAATTGACTCTATAAATGTGATGAGTAATTATTAAACATTATTACAATAAATATAAGAATGATTACTTGAGTTGATCTTGACTTAGTCTTTGCATCTTGATAATCTCATTATTGCAAGTTCTATCATAGAATGGGTTACTTCTTTCACCGAAATAATCCAGGATGTTGTTTGGATTCAGTAGTGGTATCCATGCTGTATCATGCCAACTTATTCCTAATGGATTATCTGAAGTTCAAGAACAAATATTGTTAAGTCTTATTATCTTTGCCACATTCATGTACATACATTTATAATTTGAAGTTAAAGAAAGGATCTATTACTTAGGCCACACCAATTTAATTTCTTGTTCTACGGATTTTTGGACTCCAAAAATTGGGGCAAGCGAGCGATTTGAAAATTTTAATAAAAAAATATTTAATTTGAAAATTTTTGAGGCGAAGCTTGAAAAGTAAAGGCGAGCGATTATAATTTTTTTTTGTAAACATAAAATAGTAGGTTTCGACAATATTAAAACTTGATTTATCACTTGTACTTAGACATTTCATTAATTTATGAAGTATTTTTTCCCTGTTCACCAAGAAATAATTGTATAATTAAATCTGGTCTATGTATGTGTGACTGACAATGAGACAATTCTCCATCTAAGTCATAATCAGGTTGGGAACAACCCCTTAATGTTATAAATATCCCTTTTATGAGGGGTCAATATAAGTTATAATATATTTCTTTGTAAAAAAAACACTTTTTAGTACAAAAGGGCTCTTCCCAAAGAACTATATATCTATCTTGTATTAAATGGTCAAAACATGTCCAAGAATTTTGTAATATTCCTGGACTTAAACCATGATCGTTAACACATTTACTTTAACAGTTTATTTAAAATAAGTGGACCCCTCTTTTAGAAAAGTTGTTTAAAATATGATGTATTTCTCCTCTTTTTGAGTAAAAATTTTTTAAGTTTTCAAAGGTTTTGTATAGCATGTATAGTAGCACTATACAAATCCTTTGTATTTGTACATTGTATTTCCTTTTCTACAACAGTAAAATGACCCCTTGTCTGAGGGAGGGTTGTTCCCAACCTGATAATAACACACACAGGTCAAAGTACGGCCTTTTACACAGGGCTTTGATCCAGACCAAACAGCAAGCTATAAGGGACCCCAAAATTATTAGTGTACACAATTTGAACAGGAAAACCAACTATCTAATTTATATATCCAAATTCCAAAGGGGAAAATACCAATGACCCACATCAACAAACGAGAACTGCTGAACGACAGACCCCTGAATCAATCAGGACAGGTGCATAAACATGCAGCGGCTATGGATAGTTTTGTTTCGCCAGCATTCAATATAACTGCAGTTGAAGGCAAATCCTTCAGAAGTTCTTTGTACTTTATTCGGTTAACAACGAACATTTTTTGATAGGGAATATAAGTAAGGGGGAAAGAAACCAATGTTTTGTTCTGTACAGGTATTTCCGCTGTTATATATTTATATCGGAGCACAGTCACTCCCACGTGGGATAAATCGCTTTCATGCTAAACAAATATTCTCACAGATATTAACACATTGTGATGGGGTGCTTATAGGTTAAAATCATTATATATACAGATTAGACTGTGATTTTAAAAAACAAATGTTGATATCTTTTTATAATATTTACAAAAAAACCGGTGCGGGATATAGACATGAATACATTTCCGGATGTGGGAAGCAGGAATATAAAAAAAATCTGTTTTGAAAAAAATAGGTACGAGCGGGTCCGTCGAACAAGGAATTAAATTGGTGTGGCCTTACTATTGAACATTAAGTCAAATTGACAAAAAAATGTTTATTATCAAACTTGAGACAATTTATTTCATACATTTACATGTGAATAATTATACAGAATAATACTGGGCAGATCATTTCTATAAAGTTACTATAAAACAGTAGAATAGTATACGTACAATAGGAATATTTTATGTACATGAACATTAAGAAACCTCAAAGAGTGGGGCTATACCATTACAAATTCTAACCAAAATACTGTTTTTTGGCTCCAATGCCCTTTATACTTTTGGAGGTCAACTGTATTACATGTACATATATTTCAAGAAATTAATGTTAAAAACCTACATGAACTTTGCTATAGTTTACGTTTAGGAAATGCTTCAGACAGCCTATAGGCAGTGCTCTTAGCATAATGCCATTGGAGCGTACAAAATGTACAATTATTTTATGCACAAGTATACTACTCTAGTGGCTCTCAAATTATTTGGCATGTCTATTTATGATCAAACATATATATAAAAGTGAAATTTTTATAAATATGGTACCAAGACGAAAAACACAATGGCAATGCATGAGGATATAATTAATATGATTAAGGTCTTGAGTTCCATTCCCTACATAGGCACTGGAAATTATGTGGATTTTTTCTTCAAAATTTTGAAAGTTTTTCTTCTTCTTTGGTATACAATATTCCATCAACATCAATGATTACATACTGTTGGCATGTGTGGACTAAATTGTTACTCCAATTTAAAAAATTGTTACTCCAATTTAAATAAAATGTAATTGAAGTGCAATGAAAATATTAAATTTGTGATTAAAACTATGTACAATTTAAACAAATGCTATTAATTAAGAACAGAGAACAGCTGAAGTGAGCTGTAATTTGAATTTCAAAATGACTGAGCAATGGCAAAGTTCACAAATTCTAGTCTGATTAATCATTTTACAAAAAAAAAAGTCCAAGCAAAGGGAGGGGACTTACGCCCTCAACGCCCTCTCTGGATCCGCCACTGGGACCATCTCAATTTGGGATACTGATTGGATTGTTTGAGGGTCCCAAATAACAGGCATTTAAAGCCTTGATGCCAAAGCTGAATTAAATTTCAAAATTTGGGGGAGGGGGTGGTGTAATATGCGCACCAAACCATGGCAGTATTATCAGTTTGTTGATTGTGGCAATTATCTAGCAGAAGCAGAATAGAAAAAGAATATTCAAGTTTGGGTCTGACAAGTGCTTAGTATGCCTGACTAGAGTAAGTCTTTATTCTGCATGGGAATGTTTTATTGTGTGTTCAACAGTCCTTTCAAAATGTTACAGTACACACAAAAGCATGCAGAACAAAGAAACTCAGTCTAAAAGTAGGATGATCCCGTAGGACTGATCCTACTCGAGTAACCCTGTAAAACTACAGGGGTTTCTTCCTAATTGCCGGTTTACTATGTTGTAATCCGCGGAAAAAATGTTGTAGAACCCGCCACAGGAGTTTGAAATGCTATCAATATTAAACGGGGTAAACATTTTGTAAAAATATATCAAACTGGACTTTCTCTGTTAGTGTTACAACATTTAGCTGATGTCAATAAGTGTGATAATAATGGTGTATCACCTCTGTATATAGCATATATCAATCTCTCTGGATTTTTTAACCTTAAATTTACCCTTATCTAAAGACATAGCTAATCGGAAATTTGCTTCTTTAATTTTTTTCTGTTTTCTATTATGCAGTCGCCATTTTGAGTGTCACGTGATATCTTTGAATACAGGACATCTCGGCACACTACAAACTCGGGACATGTATAACTCGGCATAGTACAAACTCGGCCTATACAAACTCGGCACATTATCTATACATACTCGGCACACCAATGAATATATTTATGGAAATGGTTCATAAAAAGAAATTTTATATAATAATTACGATGAGAAAAAAATAAACAAATTTTATTTTAAAAATAGGTGAGAAATGGAACAAATTATAGGACAGAAACTCATATGACAAAAAGTCACAAGTTAAATAAGAAAACTACTTGATATAAAAAAAAATTGTTTTACTTTTATAAATAAAGCAAATATTTAATTAAATTTTACTTAAATCAATAAGAATAAAAAAGTTGTTTATGCCTAAAATCTTATAAATGTTCATTTAGCAAGGCTAATTATGGTAGAAAAATCAACAACAAAAATCAAAAAAAAAAATAAATCGGGAAAATTCATTTTTTCTTGGTCATTGATATATGCTATGTGTATTTACGGTGTTGCCCTCGTTTTTTGCGTATCTAGATCAAATGTCTTAAAACTAATGCACATATTAATGAAAACATTCAGTTACCAGAAGGATGATAACTTCCGGAGCAACTGAGATCACCCCTAGTTTTTGGTGGGGTTCGTGTTGCTTATTCTTTAGTTTTCTATGTTATGTCATGTGTACTATTGTTTGTATGTTGTTGTTTTTTTTTCATTTTTAGCCATGTCAGTTTATTTTCGATTTATGAGTTTGACTCTGTTATATTTCTCCCCTCTTCTATAACTGATAGATAGTTGAAAAATGACGAAAAATCATTATGTTAAGGATGGAAAAAAGGTGGCCATTTCTACATGTCTCTCGGGTGATATAGTTGTTAGTTTGATAAAATAACCAGAAACAACACTTCTTACAGTTTTCAATTAGTCTCGTGACTGATAAAATTTAAATGTAATCGACAGCATTTGTGATAGACCTGACAGGATTTTAAATCATCAGATCACTAGAAAAACAACAGTCTTAACAACTTGTAAAGAAATTAGGGTGCATATGGAAAGATTAAGTGTTCGAGATTTTAGGAGTTATCCATATTCGAATGTTTTCGTGTAAATATATCATGTTCAGTAATTTATTTATATTATCACCATCGCAATAGTAGTTTCATCAAATATAATAGTTTTCAATAAGAACCTATCTTTTCAAAGGAGAGTTGTCTCATTGGCAATCAAACCATATCTTCTTATATTTATTAATCAGACTTTTTTTTTTGGTTAGGTTTCAGTGTATTTTAATTGGAGTAGCATGGAGTAAAATTTCTCTGTATTCCTTTTTTCAATGATTGATAAAACGCCTTGATAAAAAGCAGCATAATCAACTGACCAGGACGTTTATTATCAATGAAGTATTTTCAATTAAGTAATTACATATAAACAGATTATGTACACGATATTTCTCCCTCTGTCTCTTTCTCTTTCTCTCTCTTCCACTCTCTCTTCCTCTCTTCCACTCTCTCTCTCTCTCTTCCACTCTCTCTCTCTCTCTCTTCTCAATAGGAAAATACCATAAATAATTCAATAAATAAATCATACATCAACTAATGAACCATTCACAAAAACCAACACACAATTCCTATAAATACCATACAGACACTAAATGAAATGTTAACGACAAGTAAAAATGTCACTTCCTGCATTCTTTGTATTGGCAGCAGTGATCAGTCATCTGAGGGGCCGTACACTTTACTGCAATCCCTTAACAATTGTGTCACAGTTTTTTCGCCACTATCGTACTCTTCCCAGAACTGGTGGAGCCGGCCTTCCAAATCCTTAAAACGGCGTCGCTGATGTCTGAGAACCTGTTCCTCGGATACTAATCTTAAAGTAAGATCCACGATCTCAGCTTCTCTCATTAACTCTGGTATAAGCACATAAAAGCTTACATTTGACTTTCCTGAATTTATGCGTGTATGCCAACCTATAAACAACATAAATACATACATTAATATTTTTTAAGGTTTGTATATGGGGGTATAATATAGTTAGCAAATAAGTTACTACTGTAAAGATACCAGGCATATACCAGGCATATTTTTTAAATTTTACTTTAGACCAAGGGTTAATCATTTATACACTGTGGCTGCGTATTTGTGTATGTGTATCTATTAACCCCCTGTGATTTAAACTAGTATAATTCAAGAAATATGTACATCATATAGAAATTTATATCTGAAGGTTATTTATTTAATATTGGCATTGTTTAGATTAACGTAAGGAAGATCGTTGAATAAAAAATATTGCTCTTAGAGAACCTAATATATCATGTATATGTATACCTTCAACATCATTATTTGTGCGAATAGAATGTTGGAAGATTGACCATGTTCTTGGACACCAATATCGACCTTCGAACCATGTTGAACTGATGTATACAACGAGCTCTTTTAATTCCTGGGAGTTTGCACGTTCTTTCAGTGTATTGAAAGCTGGTCTTATATCCGAGTGAGGCAGGAAAGGCAGAGCCATCAACGTACGGATGTACCTATATTCCACTCCTCTTGAGCTGTAAGTTGTTTTCAGTCCCAAATCTTGAACTTTCCGCCAAATGGCTTGACCGAAATGGAAAGCACAACCTTTGATGCTTGCATTTGGAAATATATGTCGTATTGCTTTCCAAGCACCTGTTAAGAGAAAAGGAAAGATTAAACCACTTACTAAGTCATTAGCAATTCTAAGTATTGTCAATCGTCTATAATTAGAAGTTGCTAGTGTGTAAATCCACCCGTACTCAAAAGTGTACTAGAGTTTTCAGTTAATTTTACACCAATTTAAAGTCATTTCGATTTATTTTTCTGTAATTCTGTGAAGCTGTAATTTACCTTTTTCAAAGTCCAAGCAAAACCCTTCCACATGGAGTACACCAATCTTCCTCTTCAAACATTCAAGAATCTACATGTATATATAATAGGAGATTTAATGATATTTGAGCGCTTCATGGTTTTTTTTAATAATAAATATGATCAATTATAAAAATTAAATCAAGCTGTACTTATTTACAAGAAATATTCCCATATTTAAAAAAAATGTTTTGATTATCTAAAAATTCGAATCTATTTTCAAATTTAAAATGGTTAAACGTCACATTGACAGAAAACTTGAAGTCGATAACAACAAAAAAATGACGATTATGAAACTTACAGGTTTGTAATCTTTTGTCTTCTTTCGAGACATGAGTACGAAGACCAGTGGAACCTGCTTCAAACTGTCTCCCTTTTTAATGAAGGCGTGGATGGACCATAGCTGAGTGAATGGGTCTTTCATTATTTTAAAGGTTCCATCACAAAACCATTTCTTTGCATATTTCAAAAGCTGTAACTGCCCGGGCGTTGAAAATACCAAGTGACGCTGGTCGTCTACTCTGATGTCCTCAATCAAAAAGTTGCTGTTAGGTGACAATGGCGACAGAATACGCCTTGGCACTCGAGGTAAGCCATTTCGACGTGGCGTGTAACTTGGTGACGCTGGTGTTGCATCGTTTGTTGAACTGTTTGCAACTGTATTTGATATTGGTTGCTCTATTGATGCCTGTTCTGGTGCCAAACTTGCAACGTTAAATGTCCTGTGAGGTGACAATGGCGGCAGAATACGTCTTGGCACTCTTGATAAACCATTTCTATGTGGTGTATTAACTGGGGATGCATAGGGAAGATTTGTTGGATTGCTCGTACCTGAAGGTACTTCTGTGAATGTGGAATTTACAGAGTTTGATTTTCTGCTAATCAATGAGATATTGAAGGTACCATATCCAGTCAGTGTGGAACGTTGCTCACTGTCTTGCTCTAATCTGGTGGATTCAACAGGAGCATTTTCTGTTGTGTTCTTGCATAGATTGCAAGTAAATGCAATGTCAAGCTTTCCTTTCATAAGACGACGATAGTCTGTTTGAGTTATGCCTGAAAAAGTGATCATATACGTGCTTTTTTTATGTTGAAAATTCGAGAACAAATAGTAATGGAATTAATAAGACTTGGAGCGAGATATGTTTATAGAGTCAGAGTAAAGATGCACTTTAGTTATGTACTTATGTATAAAGTTTAATATGTGTTTGCCTACTCAGTATTTACTTTAATATATTGAACTACGGAACACTACGCTCTTCTTAGTATTAATATCAATAAAAGGAAGAACATCGGAATGAAAGTAGATGTGTTAACTATATATATACTAGTATAAGATACATTTTAAAAACAACTATTTCAGATTTATACAGACAAAAAGTACCAAAATTGATAGAAAAAGTAACAATTTATTACCAAGTAATTATCAATATAGCATACATAGTAACAAGTTCTTAAAATATTTTTTTTATTATAAAAAAGATAACTGTGCATTGTATGTAGCATTTTTTTCTTAAGCATTTTAAGGTGAAGATTCAACTAACTAAATGACTAAATCTTATAAATGATAGGAATGTTGGTTTCATAAATACACCCTATAAACAAAGTTATTAGATAAAAATTCGTTGAAAAATTGATTTCTTTTTTTAAATTAAATATATTAAAATTTAATTAATATATATACATACCTGTATTACAAACTCTGTGTACCCATCTTTCACAGTTATCACAGGTCAGTGCTTGTTGTCTGGTAGTGACAACACGGGAACACTCGACACAATGGTCCGTGCCCATTTTTGGACGAACGTATAAAAATATTAAAGCGGATATACAGAGCAATTCGTGAAACAATTTAAAAATATTAAAAGACTATGATAATATTTTCAGTTTCTTACCAGATATATATGTACTTTTTACGCAATAAATATAAAAAGAGGCGGTACTTGACATTTTATTTGGTAGGCATTTGTCACATGGAGTTCAGCAGCATTAACTCAAGCTGCTTTACTAACGGGATATCATAAAAATGTTATCACGCTGTCATTAAATACCGCTGTTATTAATTATCATGTGATTATTATACTGCAATATATAATCAACACCTGTTTCCTGAAACTTCTCTAATTAAAAGGATAAAGGTAGCCATCCTATTTTTTTTATTGCAGTTAATTGGAGATAATCATAAAATCGTCATAACACCATCAATAAAATGCATAATCCCATCAATAAAAAATGCATAATCTAAATAGAGGAAATAATGATAAAAAAGTCACTCGACAATGTTACATATTTACAGTTTATTAGATACGATGAAAAACAGGGATGCAATTTTTAATGTTTATCAAAATTTTTATAGAAAAAGAAAAAAAAATGAATTTCACCGTAAAAATATTAAATACAAACACAACTATTTTTTTATTCATTATACACATTTATACCCCTAGGAGTTGGAGGCATATATAAACTATACAATACAAATATATACACAAACAATATATATGCAGAAATCATAACAAATTAAACATTATATATAAAGTAGTATATAACAGTATATGAGAAAACAATAAAATATACCATTTTTGCTAAGCCATTTATAAATTTTTCATATATTTTACTAAGTATTAATCTCAAATTAAATTAAAATAAGTCTTTATTGGCACAATAATAAAACTGATACATTTTTATTATAAATGTACCGAGTTTGTAATATGCCGAGTTTGTAATGTGCCGAGTTTGCACTATGCCGAGTTGACGTGTCCCGAGTTTGTAATGTGCCGAGATGTCTTGCTTCGATATCTTTCGGTAATAAGAGATTTCGTCATCATGGGATATCGGCCCAAGGTCTGAAGACATTTCGGCATCAGTTTTGGACATTTCTGGACAAGGACAACGCTACACCTCCCTTTTCTCTCTCAATATGTTAAAAAAGATACATAGAATTTTAAAGAAAATAACAAGAATTGTTATGGTAATGTGGAAATCCGTGATATTTCGTACTAGATTGGATAGTTACATAATATAAATCTTGACCAATGCGTTTAAATAAAGCAAACACGAATAGTAGATGCCGATTTGTCTAGGTGCCGATATGTATTGATACCATAGTAAGACACATCAACGAATTCTTAACACTTATTTCCAGTAACTCAAACGTAAACACCAAAGGTCCATCTATTCCAAAATCTATTAAAATAAGAATTGAATGCTTCTTTTTGTAAATCTATTGGGGTGTAAAAGCGTTGACCGAAGAATATTTTTTATGAAGCGCAGAAGCAAAACTACAACCTTTAACACATATCAACATCGATACTTAAATATAAAAAAATGCAAAAGGTAATTATTATTAATAAAATTAACAATATCATAATGGGAAAAATTGGTAACTTATCTCCATTTTCCAATAAATATACATCTATGATGATAATATTATTTCTATTGGCTTTAAACAACCACAAGCGGTGGAAAACACAAGATTTTGTCTGCATAAGTTATAGAATTAGTGGTAAAATTGAGAATCGACTGGGAATGGGGAATGTGTCAAAGAGACGACAACCCGACTTAGCATATAGGAGAAGACAGCCCAAGACCCCAAATGTATCTTCAGCACAGCCAGAAAATCCCGCATCCGTACGCCGGCTTCAGCTGTCCCCTAACACATGTGTACCAGTTCAGTATAAACGGACGTCACACTAAACTCTGAAACATGTAAATGCACTAAATTAGAAAAAAATGTCATACAAGGCTAACAAAAGCCAGGGGATCACGACTTGGGAAAGGCGCAAACATTGACAGGAATACTCATGTTTTGTCAATCTAATTAAAATATTGATCTCTGATTACGTTATACTACATGTAGATTAGATTGATGTTTTGTGAGACTCCCCCCCCCCCTTAATACCTCTAACATTCAGACATCAATACGCACAGTAAGTCTGATTCATGTCAGAAAAGGTAACGGAATAAACTAAGCAGAATGACAATGATTCATACAACGCAGTGCTAACAATTACTGACATGACGTACAGCACCACATCTCGTGCAATTTAACTGATAGAAAGAGTTTGTCTTCATCATAAAAAAAAGGTATCCCGTTTTGCTCATCGTTTTAGTTTATCGTGTACATTAACCTATATCTGAATCATTTCATAATTCTCTTTGATAAAAGCACTTGTCTGATATTTGAAGCAGAATTACATCTGTTCTATCGTCAACATCACCATTGTCCAATACGTGAAGACTGCAAGTCATATTTAAATCTAGATTATTGCGTTATCTAAATATTATCTTTTCAACATACGTTTAGTAAAATCAAATTTCCTTGATAAATGATTTGCTGCATTTTGGTGTCTAGTATAACTATATTATATCAATTTTTTATATGGAGTTTACACCTGTTGTATTTTTAATTAGTAATTTAAACCGATAAAAGCATAATTAAAGAAAATATTTAGATAAGAAGATGTGATATAATTGCCAATGATACAACAACCACAAGAGACCGAATGACACAGCTATTAACAACTATAGGTCACTGCATGGCCTTCAAAAATGAGCAAATATGATACCGCATAGTCAGTCTATTGGATTTTGTCTATTACAGTAATTTTCACCCAAATACTATGTAGTCAGTGTAGTTGTTTTCATGTGATAAACACAAACCTTATTGCTCGAAGTTCTCAATTCAATATACTTAGTAGTATAATCATGTTGAACGGTCACTACACGAAATCCCGGATTTGAAGAGGTATGCAAATGTTATGTAAATGTATTCAGAGACCGACATTTACATATATTAACAAACCGCTGCATTTAGTTTATCTTGTCTTTACATGTAGTAAATATTAACATTTCTTGTGCTATACCCTCCTATAGGCGGTTATGAGAGACCGCGGTTTATAAAATATATTAACACTTAATCAAACCATTTTAAAGTTTAGAATTTGCATATATTTATAACCATCTCAAAACTTTCGCAAACTTATGTATTTGTATACCTCTGCAAATGGAAATCTTTGTCATGTATTTTTCTATGATGTAAATTTATCCGCAAATGTGTTTCTTTGTTTAGGTAGCAAAGCATCATCATTCAAATAATGTTATAGGGGTTATAAAGTGTAAGGTGCATCTACATTTGCCTGGTATGTAAACCAATTGAAAACGAGAACTTTATAGAGGGGTGAAAAGCATCATTTCCTTTGATCTGCAGAGACCTGTCAAATGTATTGTAAAGGAATATTTTTGTTAGTCTTTATAGTCGGCTGAAATGTATGTCAAATCAGAACATATCAAAAGCCTTTGAGCATATTCCTAAATGTATGGTAAATACATAGATTTGCAGACAATTTGTTTAATTAAGAAATGTGGCCAAATGATAATATCAATGACATGTGTAAATATATTGGGCATATGTAACTTTGAATTCATATGCAAAGAAATGATAAAGAAAGATATTTCAGACAGCTAGAAATGTATTTGTAAATATATTGGGCATATGAAACTTTGAATATGTACAATGTATGCAAAGATATTATAAAGAAAGATATTTAAGACAGCTAGAAATGTATGGTAAATAGTTATATTTGTTTTTAGTTTGCTGATATATTTGAAAGGTGCAGATTATATGGACAAATATTGCCATAGCTTTACTGGTTAAGCTATGATATGACACATATAGCTACTTTGGGATTGGTTTTGGCATATTGGTAATATCATTTATTATACATGTATTTCAATAATTTCGTTTTAATAAAAAAAAAATCGGGTCTACATAAACGGTTCTTGATCTCTTGATGTACTGCGTGAATTTCTTTATCCATCAAAATCTTCTACTCTCGGGAAGTTATGATGGTTCATTCGCGTAGCATTTATAACACGATCGTTTCCTTTGAGTATCTCTTTGAAACTTCTGGAATTGCACGAGTCATAATTCACTCTGTTTATAAAACATAGAATTTACTTTTTTTAAAAGAGACATATACTACAATATGTATTATATGTTACTGCAGAGACATTTATACTATTTATATATGTCTCTTGTTACTGGTAGAAATACTACACATATACAAATTAAGCCAAAACAATAATAGATAATAACAAATTTAAAATCGGTAGCGTTCGGAAGGTTATCGAGCGATTTATCAAGTTTTTATAAAAAGTCCAAGTTTCTGAAATAGTCTAGAAATATTCCTTCATCTGTAGTAAAGTTGCCACATAATATTTGACACAAAACACATCTTGAGAGAATGCACACATAATTATATAAACGTTAAATCTATTGAAGAATATTTTCCTTATCCGTTAAGTCCTTTCACGAGATGTTGAACTCCGTGTGCTTCATGAAGCGTCCTCTGCAAACTGACTTTCTTATTAAAGTTAAAAATTACAAACAAAGAACCAGTGAGTCACGTGTCATAATTGACACACAATTTACCAATGAAATCAAACAAAATCGATAGATAATATCATTCCATGGACAAGATGTAGCCCTTTCTCCGATCAACGGGGTTTATCAGGGGTTAAGTGTGACAATTATCACCTTTTAAAGGAAGATCTGGTCCGAAAAGATCAATAGAAGACAACCGCTAGTATCAATATCCATCAATATAAGGCACACATAATTATCATTTCTTTATGATTTATAAATTGTCTTAAAACAATGCTCCCGTTGTCATTTGATTGTGTTGTTTTAAATACGTAAAACTTAAAACAAGTTATCGAACTATCAGTCATTCGAAATCTCATTTACCACCTATTTTATACTAAAATTTTACAGCGTTCAATTGTACTTTGACAGGAATCTTTTTTTATACGCCCGTTTATGGGACGTATTATGGTATACCGTTGTCCGTCTGTTTGCCGTCCGTCGTCAGCATGTAGGACAATAACTCAAAAAACGCTTGACCCAATTCGCATGAAACTTTGGTGAATTGTTAATATCTATTGACGTTAGCTCCTTTCGTTTTTTATAAATTTTAGATTTTAAGTTTCTAAAGTTTAAATATATTTAATTTTTATACTTGAACATTAATGTAAAATTTGTATTAAAAAGGAAACTTATTTTAATTATTGTTCTGTTAATGTAAAGTTTAACGAGAGCTATCTCATTGACACTCATACCAAATCTTCTTGCATTTATATCGTACATGTATTTGCAGAATTTTAATTTTTTTATTTATCAACTGAATGAGATAATTTGAATCGTTAAAAGTTAGAATTATACATGAAAACAGATGTCTGCGACCCCTGTTGTTTCGATTAGCATGTTTTCTAAAGATATCCGCGTGAAGTTCAAAAATTTCATCGTGTATTTGATCACCTGTTGTGAATTTCAGATAACACTGTCAAGTTCAGTCAAACTCGTGGTTAAAACTTTCCTTTACATATCAGTTATATTATTTTCCGGGCAGGGTACCCCCCCTTTTTTATATCATACTCGGAAAATTATTGTATACACTTTTTCTGTGGTACTTTCTTTATATTTTTAGGCGGCATGCAATGAAATTTTGGAAAATTTGCTGATTAGTTTGAGAATATCAGGGACATAAATTCATTAGTAGTGCTTCGATTGGCTTATATCTATAACAAAAACAAGTACTCTAAGACTATATCATTATTGTTAGTGAGAGACCTATCCTTCCATCAACGAACATGTAAAGCGTGTATAAAAATTGTTGAAACTGAGGAACATGTATTGATAGAGTGTCCATTGTAAGATGACCTGCAAACTGATCTTTTTTTTAGAAAAACTTTGTCAGAACATCCTAACTTTAAAAAAAATAATCTAATTTGAAAAACGGTCTATTGTTCTATAGGTAGCCAGTGAATGTGATAGAAGTGCCAAAATCTGCAAATTTATTTTATATATATAGAAGACGCTGCTTTTCACGCCGTTAAACTGTTTGTCTTAACTGAAGACATTTTTAAATAAATTTGAAAATTTAGCTGTACATTTATACTTATTCATTATTAATACGACATTTCTGTTTTTTTTTTCACATAGCAAAATTAAACCTATTTAAAGGACAATATGTTTATGTACTGTAGCGTTTTCCATGCATTGTAATTTATAAACAAACTGCATCGTCGTGGGCAAACGTACTATAGAAGCATTTAGTGTTGAAGGCCAATTTTGAAATGTCTCTCAGACATCATGGCTGAAAAGTTAGAGAAAATATAAATAAACATACAATTCTGGGAGGTAAAACAAGAGTAAAAGCAGAGACTAAATTTATTCTTTTAATAAAAAATCAAAATGTTGCAATGCGTTTGTGTTTGTGTATGTGTGTTCAAATTCTACGTTGTCTCATATTCGGGTTTACGTCGAAAGATATATATATATATAAAGTGCCTAGAAAATCAACCTACCGATGTTAGAGTAGATTTGATTTGTAACTTCCTCCCCGGCGCCGGGGCTGGAACCTGTACTTTTTTTCTAACTTCTACGACAACACCGCCTAGCATTGTATATATATATATATATATATATGTTTGTTAACAGTCATAGGATAAAAGAGGGTCTGGAAAAGGAGAGAAGTGGGTGTTCTTCAATTCTTAATATTATTTACGCCATTTTTTCTCTATTCTTTATAAATTTTGCCCATTATTCTCTTTTTCTATATTCAAGAAGCCCACTATTCTCTATTCTTAAATTTTTGGCCTATCCTTTTTTTTCTATTGTTTATTTTTTAGCCCATTATTCTCTATTCTGTAAAACTCCATCCACACCCTCATAGAAGATGCCATTCTAGTTATCTACGTCTTTTTTTATTTCACTTAATTATTATGATTGTATCTCTTAATGTTATTTTTTTTCTTTTTTAAAAGTAGTGTCTTTTTCTAATACCCCAGTCCCACTAGGCCACGATCGCACTACGATCTGTGAAAAAAAAAATGCAAATTTTGATGATCATAGTACGATCGTGTAGATCGCAGTAAGGTCGTATCACGGTCGTGGTGAGGTCTTCAAGATCGTGATGAGCGTGGCTAACTTTGGACATGTTCAAAACAATCGTGGTGCGGTCTTGGCGAAATCAGATCGTAGTAGAAACATAGTGAGAGCGTACTAAGATCGTAGTAAGATCGCAAAGGTCGCTGTACCATCGTAGCGAGAGCGTGATTCTATTCGGAGAAACTGTTCATTTTGTCCTACGGCTCAGCCATGCTTCTCGTTTTCATATAGATTAAACCGTTGATTTTCCCGTTTTTATGGTTTTACACTAGTAATTTTGGAGACCCTTTATAGCTTGCTGTTCGGTGTGAGCCAAGGCTCCGTGTTGAAGGCCGTTCCTTGGCCTATAATGGTTTACCTTTAAAAATAGTTACTTGGCGATGGAGAGTTGTCTCATTGACTCATACCACATCTTCCTATATCTATTGACACATCTGTGTCATCTCTGCTATCGTTCACTAAAATATCGTAAATTCAGCTTTATAGACCAGCAATAGGTTTTAATTTACGTCGGATTGGTCGGTCCGACATAACTACTTGATCAAGATTCGTTACTATCAGAGCTCCCTCCGCCTTTACATCAACCCCTACCACCACGTCCACGTGTTTTAGTAGATTTTGGTGGCATGACTATTGTTTTCGAGAAAACGTATTAATCAGAAATAGAAGGAATGGAACTGTATTCATATGGAACACGATGTTGACGTTATTGCTGAGAGCGTAGCATGGATCGCGGTAAAATCGTGGTAAGAACGTGCTATAATCGCAGAAGAAGCGTGGTAAGATCGTGTTGCAATCGGATGACTCGTGGAACGGTCGTAGTGAGAACGTGATGAGCGTAGACAGATCTTGATAAGCGTAGTCAGGTCGCAGAATAATCGCTATGAGAACGTGGTATAATCGTAGCGGGATCGTTGTAGAAGCGTAATGAGGACGTAGTAGCATCGTGAAAGCAACGAAAATTTACATTTTCATGCCGCTCATACCGCGACCTCACCACGATCTTTATTTATTTCAGATCGTGGTGAGCGTGGTGCGATCGTGGTCTAGTGGGACTGGGCATAGATTTGTATGTTTAATTTTGCTCCAGATTTTTTTTTCATTTTCAATGCAGTTTCGTGTTCCCCTCCAAGTGGGCAATTTTTCTTCATAATCCAAAACTGTGTATTTATATTTCAAGATAACACGACACCGAAATGCATATCTCCCGATTTCTAAAATTTTTTGCACACTTGTACTTTGAATCGAGTTACATCGGAATATGTAATAAAAAAATGGCGGTCACCATTTTTGTTTTTTCGTAAATTTGATTAGAAAACGTCAATTTTGACGACAAATTCACACAGGGAAAATGCCTTGTTTTAACTTTTCTTTTTTTAAAGATTTTTCAATAGATGGCTTTGTTCTTACATACGGAGAAAACTAAAAACTAACATAATATCCCTGACTGATGCATGCTTTTTGTAATAGTTGTTATTAGCTTTCAACTAGCCGTCAGTAACTGCGAGTACTCTGTACTTAAAGTCTTTTGGTTGTTGGGATGTATAAGTACCCTTCTACGTCCACTCTGTTTTTGTTAGATGTATTATATTTGTATCCATCTGATGAGTTAAGCCTTTTTTAACTGATTTCTACAGTTTATTCTCATGTTGTACTATTACACCACTGTCCCAAGTTAAACTGGTCCGTCACTCCATCTTAAGCTTCGCACCGTTAGTGTAGCGATAAGGGAACACAACAGGGGTCCAGTTTATGTCTTAGGTTAGGGGAAGGGAGGGTTGGCGCCTTTAAACGAGTTTAACTTGACCACATTCTGTATGTTCTTGTCCCGAGTCAAGTAGTCTGTAATTTAGTTTGTTGCTATTTAACATATTTGTTTTTCGTTCATTATTTTGTACATGAATTAGGTCGTTTCTTTTCTCGTTTGAATTGTTTTACATTATGTCATTTCGGGGCCTTTTATAGCTGACTATGCGGTATGGCTTTGCTCAATGTTGAAGGCAGTACAATGATCTATAGATGTACATTTCAGTGTTATTTGGTCTCTTGTGGAGAGTTGTAACATTGGCAATCATACCACATCCTCTATTTTTTTTTATATATATAGAAACACATATGTAATCATCCTTGTGTTTTATATACATTGCTTCAAAATTGACCGATACGCTAAGAATTTGACAGAAAACGTGTGACGTTACAGAATAAAGTAATTTGATAAACAGTAATATTGAGGTACAATTTGAATTGATTGATTGATGGTTGCTCAACGTCCGGTCGCAAATATTTCATGCATTTACAGGACGATACAGTGCAATTTGAATTGTTGTGCAGCAGTCAAGAAAGGTTAAACATTCTGTCATTTGTGAAAATTAAAAAGAAAATCAACATCCTGATACAATACACAATCTTAATATACATGTAGCATACTTTGTATGATGTAAACGTGTGGGTTGTGTGCGTAGTTAGTCGGACCATGGAAGTGGAAGTATTATATACTTCCATGGTCGGACAAACCTTGCAAACTGTATGCAAAATTTAACTCAAATACACCAAGTTCAACATTCTGTCGTTCGTAAAAAATTATTAAAGAAAAAATGATCCTGAGAATATATATGCACCCTCAAAATAGGTAAAAAAAATATATCGGCGCAATATATTTAAAAATGCCATATTTTGCAACCTGTCATAAAAAAAAAGAAAAAATTGACAAGATGCGAATCGTTAGTGTATGTACTAACACCAGGTACATCATTTAAAAGTTTAAGCTTAAAAACTACATAATCCTACGAAATCAGCCGTATAATCATATACTAGCTAGTATACCAAGTGCGGGACTGTCGAAAGGACACTGGTAAAACAATATGACCCCAGTATTTAGCCAAGGGCACACAATTTATATTAGCATATATAATGATGTTCTATTTTATAAATTATTATAAATCATTTGGTGACAAAATATCTTTTTGTATAAGCAGTTCATAGTGGGATGGTACTTGGGAGATATCAAATATAACAAGCTAACATGTACGTCATTTTGACTTTGATGGAATCAAATTGTTGGCAATCATATCTCATCTCCTTATGTCATAATGGTTTGAGTTTTTCAAGACTAACAAATACGTACTAGGAGAATAAACTATGTTGCTGTTATAGCTTAAATCTTACTATTGTTGTGAACATGTGATGTTATAATTTGATAGATTTAATACTTGCTATACTAAATATACTTATTTCGGGGCCTTTTATAGATGACTATGCGGTATGGGCTTTGCTCATTGTTGAAGGCCGTACGGTGACCTATAGTTGTTATTTTCTGTGTCATTTTGGTCTCTTGTGGAGAGTTGTCTCATTGGCAATCATACCACATCTTCTTTTTTTTTTATAATTATTAACTTTCATATTCAAGAAACCGACAAATCTATAATAAAACTACCGTAACAGATTAGCAGTAGAAAAATACTTGTCCATTCTGCATTAGTCACGTGTTATCTATATGTCTTTGGTTTTGATTGTCGTTAATTGGCCGGTTGCTGTGTATATCCCACATTTCCATTTTTGCAAATAAAGAAATAGCAACCCTTTTAATTTACATAAACACTTGTATACTTGTTAGAAAAACTCCTTATAAGACTGTGAATACTCTCGGGCTTTTTCCGACGCCCATGTGACCAATATGCCCCCCACAAAAAGGCACCTTTGCTAATCGCATGTGAGTCGTTTTGTCTTCCCACTTTGTGAAAAGGTGCGTTTTTACCAGCTGTTCCAGGCCTGTGTATCATATCTAACTCAAAACACAAAAAACACACCCATCTCCGAAGACCAAAGTGAAAATTAATATGAATCTAAATTCAAAATGATTTTAAGAATTGTCCCCCGCGCGACGCGTTGATGGGAACATTAAAATATCGGGCGTCCGTCCTTCCGTCCGGTCTTGTTAGGTCTCTAACGGGTAAAATTCTTGCCAGATTTTTATAAATTTTATATATCAGGTATATATCAGCATTGTTGCTGACAAGTTTCAAAAATCAGTGCCGACAAACTGCTTTTTGCATTGAGTAAAAACAAAAAGCGACTCAAAGACAAACACCAGTTTACAAGTTTACGACATAAACATGAGGATGTCAGAATGTGACAGTAAACCGGATTTATTTTATAAGACTTGCTATTTTTATTACCAGATTTCCAGTCCCGTTATTGATTTATTGTTGTACTGCGGACGAGCAGGCGGACTGCTCCAGTCGTTTCCGTGCGATGACTTATGAACCTTTCATCTAAAGGTTTTCAAATTTTAATATGTTGTAACTGGTGGGAAAATGGAGGTAGAGTTCGATATTGACGATTAACTTTACATCATTCAGCAACAACATTATTTTGATTTGAAATGAAATGCTATTGCTAAGAAATGTTTTAAAAATTGTGAGCCTTCGATTAGAACAAATACATGTACTGGGATTTTTTTCCATATCATTATACCTTTAAATAGGATAGAGTCAAGATCGGGAAACCAAAGGGCACCAAGATATTTTATTAAAATTTTGAATTGATTGAATACTACCATATATATCTTTAGAATAAAACTGATACAGGAGCAGGAAGGTTATTGAAATTGATGTAGTTTTTTTTCATTAATGTTGGTCATTTTTGTTCTTGTTAAAACACGAAATACAGAGATTATACCTGATTCAAAAATTAAATTACTTGCTTTGCATCGAATCTATTATATCTGCTACATGTATGAGAAGCGGGGAAACTAGAATGTATTTTTTTTATATACAAAAAAGTAATTGTTTAAACACAGTTTAACTGTATATAATTTCAACATAATTTTAGACACAATGTTACAGTAACTGTCCTTATTTCTCTTTTAATTTTCTAGCATATAAACTTTTAAATTATCTGCGTTTTTCAAAGTATTAACACGTTTTCACGAATACAAACTGCATGTTAAATGATGTCTTTATCTGGCAACTCTTGGCCTGCGTAATTGGTATATTATGTTTACAACATCTGGATGTTATTATACACAGTTAGCGTTACATCGTATTTGATCAATTTTGGTAATTAACACATGCGGTTTTCCTTTTAAAGTACCCTGTAGTGTTAAAAGATGAACCATTTCACAGTCAGGAAAATCCCTTCATTTACATACAAGTGAGACATTTACGAAGGGATCGTTAATTCATGCTCTTTCTTCGCAGTATAGCCAGTCGAGGTTGTTAAAAACTCCCATCATCATCATCTCTTTCTTCATTGTATTATTAGACATTTTCAATTGTAAACATAAACTTTCTGACAACATTCTGATAAAATATATGTATGTGCATACTCGTGTATTTTCAAATCATAGCATCATGCAAAACCCACGCCTTGGCTGAAGTTATATTAAAATAATTATTTTTTATTCTCTTGTTTAAAATGAAAAAAAGATCACAAATAAGCAGAAGCGAAACTAACTTTTTTCCAAGCCCACATCACGTTTGGTAGACTTAAGCTTGATGTGGACCAAGCATACCGTGTTTATCGATTTGATCTTATTTATTCTAGTTTAGAGTTCATTCTTAATGACATCGTTGTTTTCATATTTTGAAGTACAAAAGGAAAAGCTGCTTACAATTTAGTACAGTGTTATTATAATAGTGCATTTCTCCCTACACCTGAGATTCATGTAGTATTTGCAACTGGACGTTTACACAAATCAATCCATCTACCCATTTATTATGTGGCTATAAGATGTAAAAAAAAAATATCAGCTTACTGTTACAATTCATCGTCTTAGTTAAAGTTTCCGTTATGATTCAAGCATATCGAATTGTAAAATCTGCTGTAAGGAAAGTTATGAACATTTTAAAGCCGTGTTTTGTTATGCAAGCAAGATCTTAAATTTTTGTTCCATGGTTCTGGAGTAAAGCTGTGGATATTTCCTTATTTATTCAAATAGAAAAAAGATATCATCGGTCCGACATATAAAAAGCACCTTGTCATTTTTTAATATCATTAATTATATCTTCAAGCAGTTCTGTTTTGAATTGGAAAGAACAATATCTACTTCAATTCAAATATTCGCTCGGTGTGATTCTTTGAAACAATCAATACGTGAACTTTGCTGCAAAACGTACTATACAATATATGGATTTATTTTTTCCGTAAATGTGAAATAATCGACACATCTTACAGCATTTACTAGGTTCTGAATGGGGTCTTTCATATCTGTATTCTATAATAATTTAGATCATATTCCTCTATTTCTTTTATATTTTATGCCCATTGTCATGATTATTTTCTATTCTGTATATATTAGACCCTTTTTATCTATTTTTTTGGGAGTAAATTATTTTCTTTTTTTCTTCTTTTAGCTCTAATCACGACCCTCATTTACGTTTGTTGTGCATGCGATATATAAACTGCAGTCTCGCAAAGCTATACCTGTGTGAAGACAACTTCACAGTATCAATGTTTCATATACTAACTATGAAGGAAATAAAATGCATTTCTTTACGTAAATAAATACATCCGACAAATGTTTGCAAAAACAAGCAAATATTTGTCAGCATTTACTTTGGTTGTAAATGTTTTATAAACCGCGGTCTCTCAAAACTTTGCATACGTCTATAAAGATATGTTGCAAATATTAATATTTAATCAAAATAACTATGATAGTGGAAAGTATTAGTAAATAAAATACATGTCTTTACATACATAAACTATATCGACAAATGTTTGCAAATATAACACAAACGTTTGACAGCATTTACTTTGGCTGTAAATGTTTTATAAACCGCGGTCTCTCAAAACTTTGCTTACGTCTGTAAAGATATGTTGCAAATATCGATATTTATCAAAATATTTATGATAATGGAAGGTATAAGTAAATAAAATGCACTCCTGTACATACATAAACGATATCGACAAATGTTTTCAAATATAACACAAACAGTTGACAGCATTTACATTGGTTGTAAATGTTTTATAAACCGCGGTCTCTCAAAACTTTGCATACGTCTGTAAAGATATGTTGCAAATATCGATATTTATCAAAATAACTATAATACTGGAAAGTATTAGTAAATAAAATACATTTCTTTACATGCATGAACGATATCGAAAAACGTTTGCAAATATAACATAAACATTTGACAGCATTTACATTGGTTGTAAATGTTTTATAAACCGCGGTCTCTCAAAACTTTGCATACGTCTGTAAAGATATGTTGCAAATATCGATATTTATCAAAATAACTATAATACTGGAAAGTATTAGTAAATAAAATACATTTCTTTACATGTATGAACGATATCGAAAAACGTTTGCAAATATAACATAAACATTTGACAGCATTTACATTGGTTGTAAATGTTTTATAAACCGCGGTCTCTCAAAACTTTGCATACGTCTGTAAAGATATGTTGCAAATATCGATATTTATCAAAATAACTACAATACTGGAAAGTATTAGTAAATAAAATACATTTCTTTACATGCATGAACGATATCAAAAAACGTTTGCAAATATAACATAAACATTTGACAGCATTCACATTGGTTGTAAATGTTTTATAAACCGCGGTCTCTCAAACCTGCCCACACCTCTGTAAAACAAATATGTAAATTTTAAACTTTGCATACATCTCCTATCCTGGAAAGTGCATGCAAATCTAAGGCCTATCTTTACGTATCTTTAGAATATGAATAAAGATATGGAAATAAAATAATTATCTTTAGCATATCTTTGAAACGTCCTAAATAATGCCAAAGGAATAATGCATTTACATATACATTAGTAGGTCCGCAAATATATCTGGCAGAAAAGTAGTTACATTTGTCAAACATTTACATGATTGCCCAAATTGTTGTAAATCTGCCTTTTCGTGTAGTGGGTTATGTGGAAGTATACTTATTTACATTTTGATAATACAGTATGATTAGTCTGAGGTAGAAGTTATTTAACTGAGGATATTATTTATTTTCGACTTACGAGTTTGAATGTCCCTCTATTATCTTTCGCCTCTTTTCTATATGTATCTTCAAAATTTATTTTATTATCAATATATATGAATTAATATAATATGCTTATTCTAAAATTTACCTACTCAACACTGTAAATGGATTTTTAAATATTGTTTGTATTGGTATAAATATTGATTTTGTTATTAGCAAATTAATTCCATACTAGACTTTACACACATGCACGTTCACGTTACTGAACTCTGTCGATACAGATAGTTTGGCATTGCACATGGTCATATTTTTCTCCGACTGTTTATGACGTATTTATTCTAAATCCATTTGATGTTGGATATGAACTGATTGATATTTCATTCGTATATATGTGATCCGATGGACAAATCTGTTGTACAGTTGACACCGGTTCAGACGTACTTGTAAATATAATTATTTTCTGTGACTGTATCTTACATTAATTGTAGGATCCTTTACTATAGATAATTTAGCTGATCTGCAACAATAACATCTTCATGCCTTATATATCATATACTGTATTACGACGCTAGATCATAGTAAAACTGACTAGGAAAGGTAACATACGGCCACAGAAAGCTTCATTTTGAAGCCCAGGTGGTGTGTGGTCTAGCTCCGGATACAGTGCAGGCGATTTGGTGTCACGATATCTCAATAGCATGGGTTCGAATCCCGGCGAGGGAAGAACAAAAAATTTGCGAAAGCAAATTTACAGATCTAACATTGTTGGTTGATGTTTAGACAAGTTGTATATACATAATGTACACATCCATGTATCACCATCACTGCTGGTGATCCGATGGACACATCTGTTGTACAGTTGTCACCGGTTCAGACGTACTTATAAATATAATTATTTTCTGTGACTGTATCTTACATTAATTTTTAGGAATTTTAGTATAGATAATTTAGCTAATCTGTAACAATAACATCTCCATGCCTTATATATCATGTACTGTATTACGACGCTAGATTAAAACTGACGAGGAAAGGTAACATACGGCCACCGAAAGCTTAATTTTGAAGCCCAGGTGGTCGTGTGGTCTAGCGCGCCGGATACAGTGCAGGCGATTTGGTGTCACGATATCTCAAAAGCATGGGTTCGAATCCCGGCGAGGTAAGAACAAAAAATTTGCGAAAGCAAATTTACAGATCCAACATTGTTGGGTTGATATACATACAACTCGTCTAAACATCAACCCAACAATGTTAGATCTGTAAATTTGCAGATCTAACATTGTTGGATTGATGTTTAGACGAGTTGTATATATATATATATATATATATATACACCAAATCGCCTGCACTGAAGCCGTCCCGCTAGACCACACGACCACCTGGGCTTCATAAAAATGAAGCTTTCGGTGGCCGGGTGTTACCTTTCCACGTCAGTTTTACTCTAGCGTCGTACTACAGTACATGATATATAAGGCATGGAGATGTTATTTTTACAGATCAGCTAAATATATATACAAGTCTAAATTGAAAACTACGTTCAAACCTATGTTTGCGTTGGATAAAAACCGCAATTTTCATACGTGTGCATGTAAAACAAATTTTGTTGTAGAAGGGTCTAAATACAGCACAAACAACATTTTCCAAAAGACCAAAAAAAGTGAAAAAGTATATTTAAACAAAACGCATTTGACTAACAGGTCGAACAACTGATGTTCTTTAACCCTGCTGACTGCCAATGGCGATTGCCAAATAAAATTGATCACAAGATGTAACAAAATGGATCTTAATATAACTTTAATACTAAACAGAAAACAATTAACTAGTGGCCAAGATGTTATGCCACAAACATAAGGTGTCAATATCAAATAAATTGATTACAAGATGTAACAAAATGGATCTTAATATGAATTTTATACTAAACAGAAAACAATAAACTTGCAGCAAAGATGTTTTACCACTAAGATGAGGTGCAAAATTTTTTATGTACACCAGATCCGGATTTCGACAATAAATGTCTCTTTAGTGATGTTAGGGATCGAAGGGGTATTTGGAAGGCCATTTAATTTATCTCAATTTAGGATATTAGACTCTTGAATTTAAAGAGTCAAAGTAGGATGAACGGATCATATAAACTGGAAGGTAAATATGATACAAGCCCAAACGAAAAAATATAAACAAGTCTAAATTGAAAACTACGTTCAAATCTATGATTGCGTTGGATAAAAACCGCATTTTTTTTACGTGTGCATGTAAAACAAATTTCGTTGTAGAAGGGTCTAAATACAGCACAAACAACATTTTCCAAAAGACCGAAAAAGTATAGAATGAAATTCAAAACAGTGTGGCTGTGGCCATTGATTGACACATTAAATTCATCCATTGACTGGGACAATTTAGGTGAACGTTTGTATGTAGTTGTAACGTAAAATAGAATGAAATTCAAAACAATGTGGCTGTGGCCATTGATTGACAAATTAAATTCATCCATTGACTGGGACAATTTAGGTGAACTTTTGTATGTAACGACCACTGCTCACTATGTACTTTTTAAAGACACTTAAACTATGTTTTTTAAGCGTGTGTAGATGTTATATTATTATTTTTATACACAAAGTTTTACATTGTATATATATATTCAATAGCTTTTATTGGATTTGTACTATATATAGCTGTAAGTAAATGCGAGAACTCCCGCAGATCTGTAATTAGTGTTTTTCTGTTATTGGTGTGTATAAATACACATTAATGTCCTGTGTTTTTGTTAGACGTATTTCTATTTGTATACATCTGATGGGTTTAGTCTTTTTCGACTGATTTTAGCTCACCCGACCCCAAGGGCAAAGTAATATTTTCTCATCACTTGGCGTCCGTCGTCGTCATCGTTAGCTTTTTAAATTTTGAACTTCTTCTAGAGAACAACTGAATGGACAAAACCGAACTTGTCATAAATGTTTCTTATGAGGTGCAGACCAAGTGTTGTTACTTTGTAGCCGATCAAACATTTAAGATGTCCGCCAACTGGGGAATTCGTTTAACAACGAACCCTTATTACAATACAAACAAATGTCTTCTTCTAGAGAACCACTAAATGGAATGAAACCCAATCTTATTAAAAACCGATCTCTCATCGCTCCCGTTTTCTGATCACCCACGCGACATAGCAGAAAACGGGAGCGATGAGAGATCGGTTTTTAATTAGATTGAATGAAACCAAACATGGTATGAATGTTCCTTATGAGATGCCGACCAAGTGTTGTTACTTTGAAGCCGATCCATCATTCAAGATGGTTTCCAGTTGAGGAAATTAGTTTAACAAAGGACCCATTTGAAATACATTTAAAAAGTCTTCTCTTGAAGAACCACTGGATGGAATGAATGAAACCCAAAAAGCATGATATTCCTTATGAGGTGCTGACCAGGTTGTAACTTCGTAGCAAATTCACCAACGAAGGTGGCTGCCAAGTTGAATGATGCCAGAATCTGGTCGAACACAAATGGTCCCCGTTTCTATGCATTTGATGAATATTTCTATTTCTGCCAAAACGGCTGTGTTATCTGCAGCTTTATTAGCACTAACAAGATATTTAGCAAAACTTGCTTACAAATTTCATTACAAAGATGATAAAAATCTACATTTAAGACTTGAATCGTCTTTAATTTTCATGTCAAGTGCCTATATTTCATTGCAATACATCATTACCTTGAAGCTTTTTTTTATGCAGAAATATATAATGTCAAAAGTACAGTTTGAAAAACTAAGTTAAACGACTTTTGCATTTGCGTCATTCGTATTATATTTAGACATGACAACACACGCAAGAACACGAGGCATTGAACAGGTAATAATAATGTGACTGAATGTATATTTATATATCAGGAAAATTTTATCTCCTAAAATAAGTTAAAAAATCCTCTTTTTTAAATTTCTCAGCTTTCTGTGCAATACATTGCATTTAAAAAGCCATGTCAAGAGATATTTTTTTACACTTCAAATAATCTGCAGAGATGTCCAGATATTTGCTTTGTACGTTCATAATGTTCATGATCTATGATTACTGTGTAACAGGTAAGAAAATTATTTCAAAATCTATTTCTTTACGATGCATTACATCTGAGCTGATTACAGTTTTCACATATATATTTGATGGATGCAAATGTTACATGCAAACAGCAGTTTCTTCATGTAATACTCTTGGCTTGGTCTGTAGGTAATGAATATAAAAATTATGTACTTGGATCGACCTTTTTCATCTGTACGGTACTACCTAGTAAGTTTTTTTTTTTATTTCTAGAAATGCAAAGTAGTTGACAAATTTGTTTATCAATATCGCCTCTTCGTTTATAGAAAATGTTGGCATTCATTTGCTTCAAGTTTGTATAACCAAGTTTTTAATGTACTATTATGATTAGACATTTGATTAGTTAAAGGGTAAGATATGAGTTATATATTATTATCTATAAACCCCTTTCCCTCTTATGTTTTGATACTTTGTTCCTATGCATATTATCTAATTTTATTGGAATTTATTTGTTGTTATTCCGAGTACAATTGTTTAAAGCTAGACAGTATATTAACAATTTTGGAGGTTTATTCAATGCACTTGTCTAAGATCCTTCCATTAATAACTTTCCCTACAACACAGTCTATAGGCGCTTAGCAAACCGTACGCAAAAACGCAGTTGCGTACACATCGATAATTTGACAAAAATAAAAAAATATGGCAAATCTAGTTAGAATAAATCTGAAGAAATAAAATAGATTAAAAAAGTATTATACAAGTGTGTTTATAGTCAATTGTAGCTATATTCCGTTAAAACAATGCATGTTTCATAGATAGTTTCGAGTTTTCTCCCTTTCTCTGATCTAATGGGAAATTTTCAAAATTGCATCTATATAATAAATAGAAACCGAACTAGTGAAAGTTATTATTAATAGATGGACATCATTGAAACTTTAGATGAAGACTACTTCTGAACTTGATCAACTCATTTGAAAATGAGACATCAAGGGATCAACAGTATTCTTTTATTTGCATTATGCAACTATTCAATAGGTATGTTCATAGAATCTTCATAATTATCATATAACTTATATAAATATTTTTGAACTTAAATTCTTGAAAATCAAACTTATAAATCCATCAAAGTTCTTACTCTTAACTTTTTTTTAATGTGAAATTCTACTAAATTGCTTTAATGTGTACACATATATTAAAATCTGTTTATCAACTCCGTTGACATGGACTGTAGATCTATAAGCTTCATTTACTCTTGTAATATTTCTTTGAGCACATAAAATGTTACTGTGTTTCTTGTTAATTGTTATACGTCCATGATTTAATATAATAAAAAAATTGTGATTTTTCCACAATTTAATATTTTTAAATCAGGGGTACGGACAAAATATTGTCTTGGAAAGGATGGACGACTCCGGTCCTACAACGACTTGAATGAAGGATGTTGTAATAGTGGAATTTATAATAAAACTGTTGGAGCAGACAACTTTGCATGTTGTGACGGTAATAAAAGATTGTGATATTTTACATTTGTTTTCCATTTTTTATATATGTACGTTAAATAAATGTTTCAGATTTAATTTCCATCCTTTTATTCCAGTATACTTGTTGAATAAGCAACCAAAACAGTCAATTAAAATGCACTGCATTGGAAATGAAAATTATACTGGAAAATTGCATAGTAAGCTCTCGCAAATCAAGATTTCATGTAAAATTTTATAAATATAAAAAAAGAAAATGTGGTTTGATTGGCAATGAGACTGAGACAAGAGACCAAAATGACACAGTAATTAACAACTATAGACCACTATACGGCCTTCAACAATGAGCAAAGCCCATACCGCATAGTAAACTATAAAAGGCCCCGAAATGACAATGTAAAACAATTCAGACGAGAACACTAACGGCATTATTTATATAAAAAATGAACGAAACACAAATGTGTAACACATTCAAACAAACGACTAAGTTTATATCAAAGGTTACATTTTTTTAAACGGATATCACATATTTAGATATCATAAGAGCAAGGTCTTGGAAACCTGTATGCTCTTTTCTCTTGAAATGGAATTATTTTTAGTTATTGTCCTTTGATAGAACAAATATGTATTGTAATGTACTTTTATTTTGAATTTACATCCCGTTTTTTGTTTCTATGATATCTAGCTTTATTGTCTTCCTTATATTGCATATATGTTCGCATGCAGATGTCTTTTTGAAGCGCATTGTTACTGTCTCATTGATACCGTCTATTCATGTTATATACAATGTCTTGTTCCGAAAGTTCGGGTGGAGAAGTTTGCCGACCAGTCTTTTATTCTGATAACATTAAATATTCTCAGTATTTGAGCAGGGCAGAAAGGTTTCTTGAAATTTCATATTTAAGATCAAATTTTGTTTTAACATTTAGTTAGAAAGTCTAGAAATCAAAGAGTCATTTAAGGGAGCTTTTGATGAAAGATTTTATAGTTTTGGTGTTCAAACTAAAATAACTAAAAAGGGTCAAAGAAGGAGGACGATTGTGGGATGTGTTGTTTGTTAAAGAATTTTCCGTGTCAGTATGGAACAACAAAATTGAATGTTATCAAAGCACCACTTACCTGTACAAATGTTCTAAATTTCGCGGGTGCTAATACAATTAAAACCTTCACAAATATTGTGCCAAATGCATATCCAATCATCCCATGTACTTTTCTCTATCAACGACTATTAAACAATTTTACTTGTTAAATTTGAACAATAGGAAACATGCAGTTTCCACAATCAAACATGTAAAAAATATTTTTCCAGCGTGTTTTTGAAACTGAGAAAGACTCAAATATATGACTATAACCTTTTACAATTACAGGCAGTTATCAGGTTTATAATATACGAACACATTTCTGCTGTGAGAATCAACTAAGGAGAATCCAGGACGAAAAACAAAGTTACGAATGCTGCCAAAATGAATTAAAAGACAAAAAGATAGGCGTTTGTTGTGAAAATGTTTATTACGAACACGGTAGGATATGTTATTTTTTTTATATGTTTTAATGAAAATACCAAAAATTTATAAATTGAAATTAGGTAAAACGAACTACATGTACATATAACTTATACAACTTCTTTTCAATATGATTTATGTTAGCATCGTGCAGGGACTTTCTATACTAGTTAGTATGGAAAGTCCCTGCATCCTGAGATAGATTTATCTCTGCAATTCTCCTCATAACGTAAGCTCTATATGAAGGTGATATCAGAAAGTCTGAGTCTTGAATGAGATATCAACATCACCGTACACATAAGAATGTGATATCCCGTTTGTAATAAGGTTTATACAGTGAAAGTTCAGGCATGTAGCAGACTTTTTTTTTTAATTTCTAGGTAATTGGGATAACTGAGTTGTAGTACATATCTTATATCAATTGTCATTAAAAAAAAAAAGATTAAAGGACTGGGCTAACATTTATATAAAAAAAATGACATACAAATCATAAGTGGGAGAAAGACGGAAAAAACATGACAAAAAGAAAAGACAAAAAGACGATATCTAAAGATGAATCACAACATTTTTATGTCTTTTTTAAAGTTTAAACTTGTATATTTGCAAACATGCTACAAATTTAAACGTACACGTTAAGACAATAGCCAAAGATTAATACAATTATTGAACTTACAAATCTTCAGTTGGATGTTCTTGTATGGATTAGTGTTTTATTGAATTTGTATATTGTTGTTTCTTCGACCATTTAGTTGATATTGTATGTTATATCATCATGATTAATTTCTACATTTAGGAAGAAAGGGAGAATGTTGTGGACAATTATTAAATAAAAGAAACCAGTATTTGTGTTGCAAGGATAAAAGTTCTATTTCTGCAAAACTTCATCAGAAGACATCAAACCAGAAATGTTGCGGAATAAATTCGTACAACAAGAAAACTGACAACAAGGAGAATGGCTGTTGTGAAGGTGTACCTTATTCTGCAGTAACATCAGATTGTAGCTATGGTCATGTTGTTCCAAAGGGACATGCATGGTGTAGTGCAGGTGAGAAAATACAAATAGATCTATGTACAAAACTATAAACAAATAATAAACAAAAAATTAAGTAAACGCCTTTTTAAAGAAATTTATTGATGTATAAGCTCGACCAATTCACTCTCAAACAAATAAAAGTCCACAGGACTTTTATGAAATGTTTTTGAGTGACTTGGTCCATACGTATTATTTTATATAGACAAAATTATGGGTGAACAGTATAAGTGCTGCGATGGACTGAGGCTGGACACATCTAAATATGTATGTTGTGGTGAAGAAAAGATTTCCAAGATTACTGGTTACGAAAATAAATGTTGTTTAGTGAATGGTAATATAGAACTATACGATGCCTCCAAGCAAACGTGCACTCAAAAAGGCGTTGTGGGTCAACTGAGGTATGTTAATATTTAAGTCTGGGCAATACAAATTTTTCCAAAGACCTGACACGATCTACTAAAAGCTGTTTGTTTTTTGTCCTTTTAAGATTACTACCTTTTTTCATATCCACATGGTTGATTTTAAAAATTATCTGTATGAGGCGAAAATGATGATGTCCTCTTTTCTCTACTCTTTAATATCACCCTTCAGAAATAGTCAAATCGTTAGTCTTGAGCAGCTGGAACATTATTTATGACATTCTCTTTTCTCGAAGTCAAAGTCATAAAAACTTGAGCAGTCTTGACCTGTTCGTGATATACGATTCATATATAGTATATTTGGCAGTTTGTTATTTAATATGAAAGAAACAAGAACAAGAATGAGTACACGAATATTATTTTCAATGTCCAGTGGACTAAACAACTGCGGTCAAAACAATTTGGCATTAAAATAAGGAAGATTATATAATAGGGAACATTTGTTTGCGAGTTTCAAGGTGATTGGACTTCGTAAAAAAACATTCTTGATCAAATCTTTAACCTAAAGCGGGATAAATGGACGGACGAACGAACGAACGAACGAACGGACACACAGACAGAAAAAAAACCATAATGCCAACAAGGAATTTGAAATAACAAACTTCATGTTATTACAGTGTTACAAGTTCAACAACAAGTAAACCAGATATGTGTGGATGGAATACCTACAACAGATTTGTTGATTTGTGTTGTCAAGGAGTACTTGTTGAGAAAGGAATTGTTAATGAGATGCAATGTTGTGGTGTTCGGCCTTATTTTACTACAAATCAAACTTGCCTGGATGGAGTTATGCGTAATAACAGGTAACATATTTTATAGAGTATCTTTTTAGGAATGCATTGAATATCCATTGAAACTTGAGGGGATATGGCTCTTTATCAGAAGTCATATTACTAGTCTAGTAATGGACTTCTGCTCTTATATGTATTGAACACATTTCAAATGGATTCTGATTGTTTTTTTTATATGAAGAATAGAAAACAGTGTTGTTTCATTTATTTTATTTGAAAGTTTCAAGTGTTTAATTATAAGATAAACAACAATAATACTTTATTTTGCGAAAGCTACACACGTAGTTACATTGACAATCTTCCCCGAGGCCCTCAGAAAAAGAAGCATTGGCCAAAAAATCGACAAATTGAGGACCCAAAATTCCAAAAAGGTTGTACCAAATACGGATAAGGTAATCTACACCCGGGATAAGAAAATCCTTAGTTTTTCTAAAAATTCAAAGTTTTGTAACAAAATTTTTTATAAAAATGACCACATCGTTGATATTCGTGCTGACTACTGAGCTGATGATACCCTCGGTGACGAAAATCCACCAGCAGTGGCATCGACCCAGTGGTGTAAATAAATATCAAAGGTACCAGGATTATAATTAAATACGCCAGACGAGCGTTTCGTCTACAAAAGACTCATTAGTGACGCTCAGATCAAAATAGTTTGGAAGCCGAACATTTGAAAAAGTTTAAGAGCATTGTTGACCCAAAGTTCCAAAAAGGTTGTAATATATACGGCTAAGGTTATCTACTCCTGGGATAAGAAAATCCGTAGTTTTACAAAGTTTTGTAACAGGAAATTTATAAAAATGACCATATCATTGATATTCATGTCAACACCGAAGTGCTGACTATTGGGCTGGTGATACCCTCGGGGACGAAAATCCACCAGCAGTGCCATCGACCCAGTGGTGTAAATAGATATCAAAGGTACCAGGATTATAATTTAATACGCCAGACGAGCGTTTCGTCTACATAAGACTCATTAGTGACGCTCATATCAAAATAGTTACTAAGTCAAACATGTAAAAAATTTAAGAGCATTGAGGACCCAAAATTACAAAAAGGTTGTACCTAATACGGCTAAGGTAACAATTGGATGGAATAAAAAAACAATATGACAGTTATATTTAAATGATGTAGGCCTAAGTATTCGATAATCACAGAAAAAAATGAATTCGTTAAAACTGAATTTTGCAGATATTGAAAAAAAATACATACATTTTTGTACTTATATCTTTACTTTGGGTTATTATTTCAGTGTCAATTCTTTCAAATATAGTTGTAAGTGTGTCACTTATTTCAAATCTATTACATAGGATAATTCTTAGTTGTATTTTGAAACATTTATTATCTAGAATGTACTAGTTGCAAATCCGTACGGCTATTTCATAGTTCAACCATAGAAATATTTTGCTATGAATACTTTTACATTATTTTCCTGCAAATAAACCCATCATAGATACCAGGATTGAATGCAATGCATCTTTCAAAATTTTGCTTTTATCGCTATATAGAACACAATTTTGTTGCTGTTTTTTTTCATTCGTTTTTGTTGCTGTTTATTTCATTCGTTTTTGTTGCTGTTTTTTACATTCGTTTTTGTTGCTGTTTTTTGTTTGTTTGTAGACATGAAACTTTAGATAGTTTTGAAACAATAATGACGCATCGACAACTCAAAATTATTATCAGTTATAACTAATATACAAGCTATTAATCTGGAAAGTGGCGGATCCAGGAGTAGAGAGCGTAAGCTCCTCTTTAATCTAAAAAAAAAATGTCTTGTTTTTGCACGAATTATTTAGAAAATTGTCCAAAATCCGTTTTATTGAATTACACATCCCTCTCACTTTAGATACTGCTGGACAAAGCAGATTAATAGTATTACAGATAAAATGCAGGATTCAACCTGAACTGAAAGATTAATACTAATAAGGCACAGCTTGTAGATATTATATCTGCCAAAACACTCTTTTTGTTTTTCGTGAATCTTTTCCGATTCCGTAAAAGAAATAGACAAATTTATTTTACCAAATTGCTCGTTATATCCTCATGATGTTTTATCCAATTTTGACCGAAGCGACACGAAGACTCCATATGAGAGCTATGCCACTTTCTGTATTTGACATAAGTTAACTATTATTGTATAACAGGATTGTTAAGTGGTAGATACCTTATGTGTTTCTGTTTTAGGTCTTTGGTTCACTAAAATGACATTGAGACCAAGGTCAAAGGTCAAGATCATATTCTAAATTTAGACGTTTTCTTGTCTTATGAACTCATCTGTCACCTTTAAAGATATATATTAAAGAACTATAGCAAAATGAATGCCAGGTTGTGATGAATATATGAAACATTTTGCCGGAAACAATCCAATGTAATCTTATTAGAGTTATTGCCCCCGAAATGTTTTGAATTAATTTTATTTATTCATTTCTTAAACTTGGAACAGTGTGAATAAAGCTATCATGTGAGATCAGAAATGACATTTGTTAAACCGGAAGTCGACGGTTATTTTCCAGGCAAAATATATAGAAACATATATTCATTGAAACAGTATGAGGTAGCAATAAACAGTTAGAAAAAATGTTAGAATTTGCCCTTATAAATTTTACCATCCCCTTTTCATTGCTTTCTTGCAATATTAGTCTTACTGTTTGTGTCATAAATGTGCATATGTATGTGATCAGAATCTTCCCTAGATTTTATATACAGTATATAAAATGGTAAAATATAATTTCTTTTGGATGTATCCATGGCCACAATATGTATTATTTGTTATAAAATATTGCAAAAAGGGGTGAAAAGATGTCCCACATTTCCCCAAAATTTGGCTAAAAGTAGAATTTCAATCGCTTGAAGTAATACCTTATCTGAAACAGTTTACATATAACATTCGGCAAATTCAATGAAAATCATATATCTTTCATTTCATTTTTTTTGTAAAATTGCGTCAAAAACTTCGTGTAGAAAAAAAAGAAAAAAAATGTTTGTAAAGATTCGTTTCGTCTACATAAGACTCATCAGTGACGCTCAGATCATGATAGTTAAAAAGCCAAATAAATACGAAGTTGAAGAGCATTGAGGACCCAAAATTCAAAAGTTGTGCCAAATACGGCTAAGCTAATCTACTCCTAGGGTAAGAAAATCCTTAGTTTTTCGAAAAATTCAAAGTTTTGTGAACAGAAAATTTATAAAAATGACCATATAATTGATATTCATGTCAACACCGAAGTGCTGACTACTGGGCTGGTGATACCCTCGGGGACGAAACGTCCACCAGCAGTGGCATCGACCCAGTGGTGTAAATAGTTATCAAAAGTACCAGGATTATAATTTTATACGCCGGACGCGCGTTTCGTCTACATAAGACTCATCAGTGACGCTCAGATCAAAATAGTTAAAAAGCCAAATAAATACGAAGTTGAAGAGCAATTAGGACTGTGTATTGCTACCTGAAGAAACCTAGGATTGGGCGCCAATAATAACTTTGAGTAATCCGGAAGTATAGCTTCACGTTCATTTAGAAAATTAACGAGGAAAGACCTTCCATTGTTCTCTGATCAATTGGATTTCAAATTCTATCATTTTCTGTTTCGAACTTTCTGTTTCCTTGCATGTTTATTATAATAAGAACTAAGTTTTCTATATATAAAACAACAGAATTTGCTTATTTCATCGATATGTAGTACGTATAAGTAGATACAAAATGTATCCATAAGATTCTTTTAAGTATTGTTTGAAAAATTGACCAAAATGTAAAATTATTTTATCCCTCTATTTTAAAAAGTAGTTGCTGATGAATTAATAGACTTAAGTACCGGAAAATAAAGACAAAGTTCGATTTGAATATTGAATATTGAATAAGGTGTTTCCAACACTTTAGAAGCAAAAAAAAAAGGTTCACAAAGAACTTTTTTAGTTGATAAATTAAAGTGAATATTGATAATTGCTTTGATTGTGCAGGTTTCCGATTAAGATTGCTTTAACAATTTATATTCTTATAGTGGTTTTGTTGTACGGGAAATTCGTAACTATATTTTAAATCTTTTTTTTTCAGTAAATCTTTTAATAATCCTCCTTCTTGTTCATTGGTTTGTAAAACTGTGTGGCTTGGAAATGATATGCTGAGAGTTAAAGAGCTGAAACAGAAAATGTTTAAAGGTAATTTCACACCAATTGTTACAGTTTTGAAAACTTTAAAAGAAATCAAAGTTACATTAAGTAATGAATTGGGGGATTACATTTGACAAGAAAATAATTAGTTTAACGTTTGTGCATTGTCAAGATAAATCATCACTTTGTCCTAAAGTTTTGTGGAGATGTACCAAGCCGAGGTTAAAACCTTCATTCCGAAATGTTTTTAGATTATGAAAGTTATTGACAAGCAACTCATACAAAATGATTCATGGTCATTACAAGGGAAATGAAGGTACCAAAAAGAATTTTCAATCTCATATGTCGAAAATGGAATTGAAAATTACATTATACTTAGCACAAAACGAATAACACCAAAACACAAACAACAATATAAAATAACACAACATAAAAAACTAAGGATTCGACTGAGCAACACGAACAAAACCGAAAAATCGTAGTGATCTCAAATGTAATGGAAGGGAAAATAGATCTTGCTCCACATGTTTTACCTATCTCTTTGATCATGTAAGTACGAACACCGAAGTCTAAATGGATGGTAAAATTTCTAAGAAAATAAGACGGGATTATGAAAACGACAATTGTCATCTGTGAGACAGATATCCAGAACGGTCAACCAACTCGTGATAGTGTTCGTAAAATTATTAAAAGGACGACTTTAGCTTTTCAATTTTGAACTCTTGGTCAGTTTTCGTGTAAGAATCAACCTTCTTTCAAAAAAATCAAGATATGAAAGGCAAGTTCTAAAATATTGTATCAACTGGGAGATGTATAGACCTGACTGCTCAGAAATTTATCAACAATTTTAGAAAAAGAGAAATGCGAGTTCCAAACATTAGAAAATATTTACTGAGAAGGACAATGAAGAATCATAAGTTAAAAAAAAAACCCAATATTATGAGCAAAAGAAAAGCTATAAAGATTATCAACAGCCCCATATATCCTGTTCTACCTAAGATACAATAAGGAAAAAAATATTTTTAAGATAATGAATATCTGATAACTTATTAAAATGACAATTTTAAAAGTTTTCAACAGTTTACCATCTACATATGGCTTTCAATATATTTTCTTTAAATGTTTCTGTTTATTTTAGAGTACGCTATTCGGAGAATTAAATCGTCCCTACAAGGAAATGTAAATTGGAAAATAAAATACCGAAAAACAAAAAATAGAAACAGAAGAAGAATAAGATCCAAGCATAATAATATAAATATGCCTAGGAGAAAGTTAACAAGAAAAATTAATCCCTTTCAACAGAGAAGGAATGCAAATAATATAATAAAGTTTCCTTGCGAATGTAAACATTTTTATGGAAATAACATTAACAATGTTATGTTACTAACAAAAGCAAAATTACCTTTCAAAGAAATGAATGGTGAGTATTATCTTTATATAAGAAGAAGAAAACAAAAGAGGAGTAATTAGTAATGTTATTGTAAAAAGAGATTAACGTGACAGACTTTTTTAGGAAACATTTCTAATATAACTCTGATGCACAGTTTAGTTTTTGTCTCAAAACTGTAGTTCTTTGTTTCATTGGTACCTTCACAAAAAAAAATCGTTTTGAGAATCTAAAATAAATTGGTCAGTGTAATATATTTTGAAAATGTTTTGTAAAATATATATATTCAACCAAACCATGTGACCAGTGGTAATGATAAAGTCAATTTAGATATCATACAAACTGGGTACCACTAGAAACTCAATCAATTAGTTGAGGCCGACGTAGAAAAAAACACACTCATCATAGATACCAGGATGTACATTTTGTCTTCAAATTGCCATCAAATTTAAGAATTATCATGATATTTATGCATGCACCTTTGTTTTAATCTATTATATCAGTGTCATGCTGGTTTACCCACTTTATTTCCAGGTATAATATTATAAAATAATAAATTGTCGGTGGGGCCAAGTTCAAGGAATCAGTTTCGCACTAAGATTATTTTAAAGTTTTTTTACCCTTTATTATAATTTTAGATCATAACATTGATATACTGATGTAAATATACATATTTTAGAATTATAATAGTTTTTAATAGTACAACTTTCAAGAAAAGAATTAGAATAGATTTATTTAATTTATTATAATCATACTGATGAATGTTAAATAATTATGTACACATGAATTTACTGTTTTATTTTTGATATATTGGGTTAGTTTTGTACACTTTTAGACGATAATTTGTATATAATATATGTATATTTATCTTTTTACATGACTTGATAATTTAAATACGTTTTGTATTTTATATTTTTTTTTTAAATATTTTGATAGTTACATGTATATGTACAACTAGACGGTAAAGTATTGAGTAAGAACGATATTTTATATATATGATGAATATTTTGCCTGACTATTTATTTTGACAAATTTAGTGTCGATGCAACATAGACTTATTATCCCCACGCAGTGTTAAACCATCATTAATCAATCCATCAACCTTTCATACTTCCTTATGCTGGAATCTATGATATAAAAGACCACGTGATTATATCTATTTCTTCATCTTGTTTTTAATCTTTTGTGATCGTGGTGTGTTTTTCATTTATAAGCTGCGACAATCAATTCATTTTTTGGCAAAATGTCTCACTTATAAATGGCATTCAACAATATCCATTATACAGTAAAAAAAGATAAAATGGCAAAATACAAATGATTGTTTATATTTTATCAATACTCATTATGTAATCATACTATTTACTGCACAGAAATAGCGTAAAGCGTGATGTTATTTAATATTATTTCTCAGGCATGATTAATGATTTCACAAGATGGTTACTCTTAAACATATTTTTTTTCATTTCCTGGACTTCTTCCTGTTGTAACCTTGTACATCAGAGTCTAATTATGAACATTATATATTATACTGACTGTAAATGTGATTTAGAATATGAATGAATATTTCCTAGAGGTTTTTTATATTTGTTTTATTGTAAATATTAGCTACATTTAGATTTTTTGCTCCTCCATGACTTTTGTAACCACGAACATTGTTTAAAATCAATCACTACTTCCGCAGATTCTATGACATATCTTGCAATCGGGCCAAATTTTAAAAGCTCATTTCAAAACTAAAAAGATTTATAGAAATACAACGAAATTTTCGAAGAGCATAAGTCAACATATCGATATGTCTTTTCTGAATTTATATTGTTATTGTTGTCTTATTGTCAAATGCTCCACATTTTCTTTTTGTTCATATTAAGGCATCCCATGTCTCAGACAATTGACTAGGATAAACCCTTCATTGACCAATATACATAAGATAGTTATCAAAGGTACCAGGATTATAATTTAATACGCCAGACGCGCGTTTCGTCTACACAGGACTAATCAGTGACGCTCAGATCTAAAAAGTTGTAAAGACTAAACGAGTACAAAGTTGAAGAGCATTGAGAACCCAAAATTCCAAAAAGTTGATCCAAATCCGGCTAGGGTAAATTGAACAAATTTACATAGGAATAAAACGGATTGACAAGAAAATATGATAATTTTGTCTTAATATAGTAGTTTTCTTTTGCTCATTTTAATTGTCTAGGACATAAGATTTTTATTATTTTCCCTTGGTATCTTCTTCCCATTTTCGATCAGTGTCCTGAATAAACTCGATGCATTTTTCTGCATACGTTGACTGAATAATTTGTCGCAAGAGAGTAATATTAATTTGAAAACTCCGTTGTATTTAAACGGGTTGCTCTTTCTTTACAGTGTTTTTCTAAAAGCGTCCAACGTTATTTTAAATACTTGAATAAATCATTAATCAAATACTTTTGTACAATTCATTTATCAAATCCTTAGTTTAACATTAACAATTTCGGGAATTTTCACAAAGTGCGCCAGTCTTTTTTTAAAACACAAAGGATCACATTTATTGACTAAAAACGCGAGAAATATTACAATCTATTTTATATGAGGGTCTGGTTGGGGCTCTTTAATTTTTGCACTTTTTGAATGTTTAGGACATTTTTCGTTATCTTTCAAAATTAGGCTCTGGAGAATTTCATGAAATTGATTGTACTATTTAATTTTCATGCAATTTGGAGATATCTCTATCTAATCATTTTATTTTTCTTGGATATTTTAATACTTTAACACCATATTATCTATCCTCTATTATTTTTACGATATCGTAATTTTTTGTTCTATTCATTGTTTTTTTTTTACATTTTTTATTGATTCTCTATTATGTATACCCCAATTAAACCCTCTTATATAATAAAAAGGAAGGGAAGTATTCTTTAGGAAGTAATATGAACTGAAAAGGTTAGATACTAGAATGGACGTAATTAACAATGTCGTATATTTTATAAATAGTCCCAATAAAGCAGGATTTTCCAACTAAATAATGCCTTAAGATGTTTATTAGCCCGTTCCAAAATAAATATGCTACTACGGGGGTGTTTAACGACCTTGGCTAGTCACGCACGGTCGGTAAAGAAATATGAGAAAAAGTACGGTATTACAATGACGTACTGAGAATTTCAACACATGAAAGAAATATAGCTTTTTATGTTATTTAAGCTCAATTGTATTTTACTGCCATATATATGTGTGTTCAGTTTATTCGCACGATTTATATATTTTTGTATGATAACCTTTTTTTTTACTTTTATATTGACAGAATTGTAAAAAACTTTTATTATAAATGTATTTTATTTTTGTAAACATTAAACAAAAATACCCTCTTAGAGTCATATTATTATTTGCTGAATCTTTACGTATTTTAAAGGGTCTTTAGTGGTAAATTCAGTAAAAAATCTCCCATTTCCTAATCTATGTCTTGAATTAAATGTATACCTGACTTACCTTTAGAAATCGAAGGCTCTCATATATCATTCATGAATGTACAAATGTAGCCCTATCTTTTGCCACAATAAAAACATGGGGTCATGCGGGATTTTTGGGCATTTACATGACCTTGTTTACAAACACTGTAGATTCGCACTTAATTCCTTTACTGACCCCTATTTCAAGTAAAAGAAAAATGGTTCATTCAGCATTCATTTATTTTGATTTTTTTAACTCTAGTTTTGATCTATCTATCAACAAATATTTATTTCAAATATAAAAAAAGAAGATGGAGTATTATTACCAGTGAGACAACTTTCCAAAGGAGACCAAATGACACAGAAATTAACAGTTACTGTTCACCGTGCAGCCTTCAACAATGAGCAAAACCAATACCTCATAGTCAGCTATAAAAGGCCCCTTAATGACAAATGTTATACAATTCAAACGAGAAAACTCACGGCCTAATTTGTGTATAAAAAATGAACGAAAAACAAATATGTAACACATCACAAACGACAACCACTGAATTACAGGCTCCTGACTTGAAACAGGCACATACATATAGACTATGGCGGGGTTAAACATGTTAGCGGGGTCCCCCCCCCCCCCGCCCTCCACCTGGGACAGTGGTGTAACAGTACAACATAAGAACGAACGATAAAAATCAGTTGAAAAAGGCTTAACTCATCAATATAATTTATTTTAAATGTAGAATTTACTAAAAAAAATTTAACTATGTATGTGGGGGGAAGGAGCATTTTGTTTATTTTGTTGGGCTGCATATACATTTTCATCTCCCCTCCCCGTCCAATCAAATTGTCCACCTAATAGAGACAAATATAAGAAACCAAATGAGTAAGCAGATCATATGTCAAAAACGAACAAATAAAAGCTCAATTTAAATTTAAGGCAAGGGATAAATCAAAATGTTAAAGTAATACAATACCAACGATATAATAAGTTGTCGATTCAAGGGACTGTTCACTCCAAAAATGGGCGTAGCTTCAGCTAAACCTGTTACAATGTATTGTCTCTTTTGTTAAATGGCAAAGGAGAAATATAACCTCTGTTACTGAAAGACAGACAAAGACAGAAAACCAATGCGTATATGTGGATTTATCTACATAATAGAATATCATTCTGATTTAATGATTCGAAAGACCATGTTCTATTAAGAGAAAAGACAAAACCATCAGAGGTCAGTATTGTATTTAGGAATTTTCATCATTACTTTGTTGATCCATGTGTTAATGGGGGTTATGTTGTCCGCCAGTAGTAGTTGCCCCTTTAAGATTCATTTAGGTAGAACTTACAGACATTTGCTACAAAATACTTCATTGTAAACCTTCATAGGGAGTCGTTTAGAATTTGAACAGGTTTAAATTATGTTACAGATGCATACAATAATTCATTCTTTACATATGTAGTGTATTTTTGTCATTTTTCTTATTGAAAATTGAAATAACAAAAAAAAAAAAATTATTTGGGCATTTCAATATATTTCCTGTTACAAAACTGAATTTTTCGAAAAACTAAGGATTTTTTTATCCCAGGAATAGACTACCTTAGCCGTATTTGGCACAACTTTTTGGAATTTTTGGTCCTCAATGCTCTTCAACTTTGTAATTGTTTGGCTTAAGTAACTGTTTTGAACCGAGCGTCAATGATGATTATCAAATTATAATCCTGGTACCTTTGATAACTATTTACTCCAAGTGAAATTAAAAAAAAACGGAAAGTCCTCTATAAAATGACAAAACACATCTAACGAATGAAAAACAATTGTCATATTCCTTGGTACAGGCATTATCTTTTGTAGAATATGGTGAATTAAAACTTCATATTGACAAAAATGTGTGCGGAAAACAAAGCACACATAAGAGGTAAAACATCAAAAATGGGTTACAGCAGTCAACATGAATTAGGAATTCTAACGACTGCACAAAATATTGTGTGGGATGCAGTTTACATAATGATTATCATAACTGTCCACGAGGACGAACTGGCCTCCAAAAACTCGTAGCTTATCCCAGACGTCAATAGGGAGTTTCACATTCAAGAAATAACAAATATTACTATTGCCTCAATAGTCCATAACAAGATCCATAACGGCTGCTACAGTATAACTTAGATGAACTAAAGCATGTGTGAATGAACACTTACTGACTGCAAATATTTATTCCATTTCTCTTTTTAGCATCCGAATTGAAAATAAAAATCCCTTTATTTGAAAAAATAATAAAGAAAAAATAACGGACCAATAAATAATATCTACATCTCTTTTGTAGAACTGAAATATAAGTACATTCACCTTCGAAATCTATGACATTTCTGCATATATACCCATATCGCACGAACAGAATATTAAAAATCGCTTATAAATAAGGAAAAGAAACATTTCCAATGAGGTAAATGCAAGTAAAAAAAAATGAAAAAGGAAGTAACCTCGTTATGAATACATTTATCATGATAATTTCTATTATTAAGGTCCACCAAAAAACAATGGTCAATATCAACTTTGGATTTAGCAAGACTGAGTTGCTGGTGACTTACAACTTTCATTTATAAATCTATACAAATATGTATTGTTTAAAATACTAGACTGACTAATTTTTCGTAGGTATAGTTAATGAAATGTTAGTTACAATGGTAAATTACCAACTTTTTTTTATTACGAGAACACATTTTGAGAGTTTAATTTTTCTCAAAAGTGAAAGTCATTTCATTTTATACACTTTATAATGTGTTATTAACATAATGCTTCATAACGAATCATATATCTTTTCAGGAAAAATGTTTACTATGAATTCAATGAGGTATTAAGCAAAAAATAAACCATTTCTTGGTATACCACTCCGACCATTTTAACAAGAAAGTTGCACCAATTTATATTTAGAACTGGCTCCATTCATTTCACGAGAAGAAAATTGAAATAGTCTGTATTCTCGGAGTATTACATAAGTGTATAGTAACAATTTAATAAAATTCTTCAAATATTTTTGAATAACTGATGTCTTAGTATACTGTCTTGCCGTTGCATATACAGATTTCCTTGAATTGTATCATTTACCAATTAATCATAAATCATATATTGGGTACATAAATGAACAGGTAGTGATTCAACCTTGAAAATATATCTTATGCACATTAATAGAGAACAAGGTTCACCATTATAACCTAAAAACTAATTTCTCTAAAATACATACACTTTATACCAGTTCATGTATAATATAAATTCGACTAGGATTTTAATTTACAAGGATTGTCAGTTTGTCATCGTGTACTCCGCCTTCCTCAACCAATTAGAACTTACTATCATAATTGGGTTTCCCCTTGCGGGATCATTATGAATATAGATTAAAAAATATATGTAACATGTTTCAAGTATCATCATATTTCTTTTCTAAAGGTTTATAGGTATGTTAAAATTCACGACCTTATTAATCAGAAAACATTAGGTATTTGTAACTACCTGAAATGTTTAATTGTAGAATATTATTTCAACTGTATCAGATTTCATAAATCAATTTTGATGTTGTAAAATTGAATTCCATGGTATTTAACCAAATTTAATCAAGACAAAGATTGTGTAATATTTCTTTTTTTATTCATAGTCACATCCGACATGTTAAAATCAGAAACAAAAAATGTTAATGCAATCCCATAACTTAATTAAATAAAATAGTACTAATTAATAAAAATGAAATGGTACTATTTGATATAAACAATATAGTCTCATCAAGTACCAAAGAAATGCAAAACACAAATTCTAAATAAAATTAACGGTATTCTAATTACAAACAAATTATAACTAAGTTATCAAGAAATTATATTTTAAACATCTTGAACAACGGGTTTATTTTATCTTTTGATTTTGCAATTTAATTAGGGACTTTCCGTTTTGAATTTTTTTTCTGAATTTTCCTTTATAATAGAGGATATTGAATAGATTCTGCTAAATTTATATACAACTTGTGAAAACTATGTGCGATTTATAGATGGATATATCTAATATATATATATACAGATACAGATACATACATATATATTTATGTTGAACTCTGGGTATTTATTACTTTTGTTATTTTATATTGTCGTTGGGTATACATGTATCAACAAAAAATAGCGAACTTCAAGGTTTAATCAATACGGTGGAAGTCCATAAGCCTTTCAAAACCAAACGCTCGAAAATATCAATTAACGGAATAAATGGAAAACAAGTGGGTTGCTATCTTACACATGTATACCTAACGTTTCATGTATTTCTAACAGAAAAATAAAAAGGAATTTAGGTTAAGGGATTCCAAGTCACGTGCCATGTATATCTTAAACAAAAAATTATTAATTTCAAATAATATATGAGTGTTAAAAATTAGTGAAATATATGTTTCAGTAGTCAAGGAAGCCATTTTTTCTTTTCTTTTACATGTTTGATGTATTTTTGTCAGAGTGTTATGCTTATGCTTATATTTGATGTCAACATTGTACTTGCTAACGGTATCATTTACAAGTTTATTCTTTCCAAAAAGTTATTATTAAGTGCTTCTCGGTATGATAAATTACAGTTTTTGTTTTTGTGGGTTTTTATGTCATTTTCTGTGAAAACGAGTTTTTATCTTTTTCAGAATTATTTATTAATATTCTATTCGGATACTTTTATCTGGTTTTGAATTTCATTTTTATTATCATTACCGTGAATGGAAAATGTTACAAACAATAGTTAACTCAAAAACTTAACAAATGTTTATAAACCGAAGGAGTTTAGATTCTAATCTTTTTAATTAGACGATGGAAGTATTATATTTCATTTTAGTACAATGGTTAAACTGAAAAATAATACCGTTACTTCTGAGTACGGTCTTTAGGTGGCACGGTAGTATTTGCATTCCAGAATTTAGGTTTCTATTTTGTGAACCCTACCTAAGTCAATGTATCTGAACCGTGTGATTGGACAAAAAATACAGTATTAATTGAACACACTTTCCCAAACTGAGGGATGAATCAGGTGTAGAAAAATATGAAATAATTTTACAAACAGATGAATGAATTTTTGAGAATTTTTTTGAATTGTGCATTCACTGCACGATAATAGACATAAAAGCACTAGTGGCCTTAGATTTTTAAAAATAGCAACAAAAAAATAAAAACTAATGATATGAAAAACAAGTATACACAAAAAAAAATAGAATATACTATGAATAAAACTTAGCGTGTCATACAAATTAATGTAATGAATTACGTAAAAGAAATGTTTTAGTTTTGACAACTAGTTGGTATTCAACAATATGTGATTTTACATTCACTTTTTCATCGATGGGGTCTCCGATATCCATACTGTTAGACCATCCGCTTGTAATATTTAATTCAAACCAATAAAATCTTAACCGCACTAATAAACAACTAGTCAGAAGTAATGGTTGCTTAATAATTAATTAAGATGGTTTATTAATAGATTAAAACTGGCAAGTTGCAGTATGGTAATTAACAACACCGTAGATATACCGCTGTTCGAAAGTCATAAATCGATTGAGAGAAAATATATCCAGGTTACAAACTAAAACTGAGAGAAACACATCAAATATGAGAGAAAAACAACGAAACAACAGAAACACTAAAGTGCAACAAAAATCCAAACGACAATGCAACACACAGAGAAACGAAATATAAGATAACATTTGCAATTTTCCTGACTTGATACAGGACATTTTAAGAAAAACTGTGGTGGTTTGAACCTTGTTTTGTTGGCTAGCTAAACATTACGCTTTTATGGCAATGTTAAGTATAACACTGAAATGACAACATTACATGACTACAATATAAATAAATGGAAGAACATTCAGGACAAAAAAATACACAAATTAGTAATACAATAGAACATTACGACATGCTAATAGTTATTAAAGGTACCAGGCTTATAATTTTATATGCGTGTTTCGACTATATAAGACTCATCAGTGACGCTCTGGTCAAAATAGTAAAGAAAGCCAAACATTTTCACTACAATATGTGGTTTCGTTAGTCTAAAAAAGAAATTCCGAACTCCAAGAAAAATTAAAAAAGAGTATGAGCCCTTAAAATTTGCGGTCGCAACAACATTGACGATTATTAAAACGCGGTACTAAATCTGATTATGGAGTTGTGAAATTTGAGGTCACGTCATCAATTCACTCTTTGCCTATTTTGTAGTAATTGTTATTTAGGATGGCAGTAAAATTGCTCAACACATGAGTTTTGATTCAGGTATAATTTGTCAAATTTCTCTATCAAATTATAAAATGTTAATTGACATTAGAAATTACATTAATCAATCCAGTATTTTTAGAAAGGCAACAAAGAAAAAAATTGTTGAGATTATATTGATATTTGAGTTATTTTGATATTAATTGCATTCAGTTATGAATCTTTTCCCTTGTGTACTGATTCAGCAACCATACATGACCGGGGGGTCCTGATCCCGATCCCGGGCTTAATGACATGAAATACCGAGGTCCCGAATTTAACGGAATTTAAATCCCGACATCCCGAAATTCGAAAAAAGAATTCCCGGATCCCGAAAGGATCAATCCCGAATCCCGGGCTTAGAAAACACCCGACCCCGGAGTCCCGATATAGATTAATTAACAAACAGAATTTAAGAATGTCACAACAGTAAAAAAATAAAAACTTACAATAAAAAACTTTTGTTTATATTACATTATATAATGATAAAAGCTGCACTGACATTACATAAAACGATAAAAAAAAATTCGTTGATCTATTTGATGAGATCTTGACAAAGTTATTGACAGTAATCGGATCTTTTTCCGTTTACTTTACCTTTTCCGGTCGTCAAGAGGTATATACTTGTGTGCGTAGGGGGAAATTATAAGTTTCATTTGTTAATTTCGACGAAAGATATTGATTTCTTTTAATAAATTGTAAACCAATACGTTTTTCCATGTAAATGTTCATTGAAACGTGTTACCAGATGGTCGAGGTTGATACCGCTGCTGGAGGACTGTTAGTTCCCGATGGTATCATCAACACAATAGTCAGTGCTTCGGTACTGGAATGATTTATGAAATAACTTCCTAAAACAATCGTTGATAAATTATAAAATGATGATGAAACTTCTCTGATGTCTTAAATTTATAAGGTTAATTATCCTTTTCCGAAAAATTAAACATTATACATGTATATGTTTTTTATATGTTCTTTTTTTTTCGAAATGCATTGATTTAACACGAAATTTGCTTTACGTGTATTTTTGCGAAATGGTTACAATCAAATACATGTACAGCTTACTGTAATAACACGACGGGTGCAGCATGTGGAGCAGGATCTGCTTACCCTTCCGGAGCTCCTGAGATCACCCCAAGTTTTTGATGTGTTTCGTGTTGCTTAGTCTTTAGTTTGCGATGTTGTGTCTTCTGTACTATTATTTGTCTGTTTGTCTTTTTATTTTTAGCTATGGCGTTGTCAGTATAGTTTGACTCTCCCCTGGTATCTTTCGTCCCTTTTTTACATGCTTAGTAAACCATTGAAGAATCAAAACCGAAAGTTATAACTGTTCACACATGTTTTCCTTGTATATCGTATATAACATCAATTCAACTGTGAAAATAGAAACGAAAGACACAAAAGGAACACTCCAACTAAGAAAAATAAACTTACAATGTCATGGCTAAAGACTAATGAAAAGAAACCCAACAGATAAACAGATAAAAACAGCACAAAAAAAAACTAAACAAAAAGCAGGGAAACTAAAGACTGGGGATTTGTGTTTTCAAAACTGAAAACTGTTTTATTAAGTTCCGAGCCATATTTATTTTCATAAATGAGAACCCAATTAATGTCTACATATGTGTTTACTTGCAAAATTACGTGTTCAAACAACGAAATGTGTATTAATAGAATCTATCAATTTATCATTAATTCTAAATGTGGATAAAAACTTTAATGAATTAAAACAATCATACCCTAGATAAATCATAGTGTAAGTTAATTGATTATTTTGAGATTTTTATAATAGTATTAACTAACCAGGTTCCGGTTTTCAGAATATTGCCATGAATTTTCAAATGTCAATGTATATATATATAAAAAACGCATATTGTTTAAATGATAATGTTTACTGTAAAATTATTATTTAATAGTTTTGGCCTAAGAGATTCAGGAAAAATCTTGTCGTCAACCTCCGAACCAAAATGCTAAGTTTACAAGTATGCTAACGTTGGTGTTTATTTCTAGATAAAAAAAGCCCGGGTAGTGGCAATAATTATCTTTAATAAAACCGAATATATATTTTTTTAAATGTAAACAAAAATTTAGTTGTAGTGAAATAATGGCTAGTTAACCTTAGAAGTATTTGGCACAACTTTTTGGAATTTTGGATACTCAATGCTCTTCAACTTTGTAATTGTTTGGCTTTATAAATATTTTGAAATGAGCGTCACTGATGAGTCTTATGTAGACGAAACGAGCGGCTGGCGTACTAAATTATAATCCTGGTACCTTTGATAACTATTTAGGAATCATTACATCCTAAATGATAATGCATTTTGCCAAAAAGAAGTTATTTTTCCTCACTTAGTGTATCACAACTGTGGACAACAAAATTTTCTGACTTAAGCTAAATAAGAAAAATATAAATATGAGGACTAATATTGATGCTCCGTGAAAGTAGTCATTCGAATGTTATAGAAGCCTATGTAGGCCCTTGTTGTTTTGTGGACATCGTAAATATTATCTTTACATTTATATACATATTATAATATGTTTCTCTTTTATCAATGATTGGATATTAAAATCTATCTCATTTTTATCCCACAAATAGTAATAATACACTCCGTTTGTGTAGCATTTGTATTGTTTTAGTGGCAAATATGAGTAAGCATATTTAACCTTGAATCTAGATTCAAAATTTCCAATTTCCAGTTTAACCTTCATTATCAATTATTAGGTCATGCTTCATCAACTGATCCAAAAATTAACCTGATAATTGAAGTAAAAAAGGAAATAATACACAATGAGTAATGATGAAGATACGAGGTTGGAATTCTATCTTGATTGTAATTAAATTTTTCAATCAGCTCTCCAACATATTATGCCGTTCATTAAAACTATAAAAAGGTAAAAAAAAAATATACATATAACAAACCTCTGCAAATAATTCCTTGATGTTTTAAACAATGGTTCTTTGTTTAATTGCTTTATGATACTTTTGGTCCACAAACATGTGTTTTAATTTCATGCATATACATGCATTCTGTTCTTATTTCAATATTGTTCTATTTTTCAATATGTTCCAATGTATACAAATGTGTTCTACCATCTAAATTTAGACATTAAAATACGCCTAATCGTGAAGTATTTATGAAAACACCACCAACAACCACGTTTATTAAATCTTTTAAATTAGTTCTTATTTATTGTACATTATTTCTAACGGGAAACGAATGAATATTATTGATTAGACCAGAAATTCAACAAAATTTTTCCTTATACGACAAAGGCATTACATGTGCTATTTGTGAATTTGTAAAACGGAATATTCGAAACAATCAAAAAAACAAAACATATGGTGACCACTTTTTTTCTCCTCATAACTATGTTAGAACAGTGTGTAAATCAGAAGCACAACCTTATGAATGAATCTTTATAATGTGATATTCAAACACTCACTAGGATATGGCTTATGGCCCTAGAAGACAGTTATGTCATAGGGGGTCCTAGGTGGTCGAGTGGTCTAAGTAGTCACTAGCCAGTCAACACTGAGGCTGTGAGTTTGAAGCCTGTTTGTGCGAGTGCACTCGACTCGAAGCTTAATTGGCTAGAATTGTCAGTTTTCCTTTCGAAGGTCGGTGGTTTTAGTGGTTCATAGAAGACTATTTTTGTCCATCTGATGAGTTAAGCCTTTTTCAACTGATTTTTATAGTTCGTTCTTATGTTGTACTGTTATACCACTGTCCCAGGTTAGGGGGAGGGTTGGGATCCCGCTAACATGTTTAATCCCACCACATTATTTATGTATGTGCCTGTCCCAAGTCAGGAGCCTGTAATTTCGTTTGTTTATGTGTTACATATTTGTTTTTCGTTCATTTTTTTTTTACATAAATAAGGCCGTTAGTTTTCTCGTTTGAATTGTTTTACATTGTCTTATCGGGGCCTTTTATAGCTGACTATGTGGTATGGGCTTTGCTCATTGTTGAAGGCCGTACGGTGAACTATAGTTTTTAATGTCTGTGTCATTTTGATCTTTTGTGTCTCATTGGCATCATACCACATCTTCTTTTTTCTGATGAGTCTGATGTAGACGAAACGCGCGTCTGGCGTTTTAAATTATATTCCTGGTACCTTTGATAACTATTTTACACCACTGGGTCGATGACACTGCTAGTGGACCTTTCGTACCCGAGGGTATGAACAGCCCAGCACTCCGGTGTTGACATGAATATCAATAATATGGTCATTTTATAAATTTCCTGTTTACAAAACTTTCTTTTCCCAGGAGTAGATTACCTGAGCTGTATTTGGCACAACTTTTTAGGATATTTGGGTCCTCAATGCTCTTCAACTTTGTACTTGTTTGGCTTTTCAACTGTTTTGATATGAGCGTCACTGATGAGTCTTATGTAGACGAAAAACAATATTGACTTTTTTAGTCTTTTGGAAAATGTTGTTTGTGCTGTATTTAGACCCTTCTACAACGAAATTTGTTTTACATGCACACGTATAACAATTGCGGTTTTTATCCAACGCAGTCACAGGTTTGACCGTAGTTTTCAATTTAGACTCGTGTGTATATATATATCTATAATACTAAAATTACGAGGTCCAATTTGTCAGCCGTCATCACGTAAAAACGACGAATCACAGAATTCAACTTTATATATAACTAATATAGTACAAAGGTGTAGATTAAAAATTACACCACTCCAGGCCCTTTTGTTTTCCACGTAATTAATATTGCCAATAATTAAGAAGTTCCGGGTCGAGTCCGCTACCGATACCAATAGTATATTCACCTGTTACCTATTACCTTATCTGTACGTTCCGCATCTGACAGGCGCACCACCAAACGTTGTTTTCAGGATTAATATGCTATATACACGGGTCATAACCACAGGGTTGACACTACTAAATTGTCAAATTGTTACCTATTGTAGTATTTTAATTAGTAAGACTTTCTAAGATAACAATACGAATATTAAAAATCTGGACTAAAAATAAGGCGTATAGGTACAGTTTTCAATTTGTTAGTGGGCATGACGTAATACAGCGAAGCAAAGAATTCAACTGTATTTATAACTTATATAGGACAATGCTGTTGATTAAAAAATACTCCATTCCAGGACCTTTTGTTTTCCAAATAATTAATATCATTGTTTCAGTTCGACGGGTTCAAACAGAAAGACTTGAAAGCAGAGAAAAACTGTGTATTTTATAATCGGCATGAATTTATCAGATGACAATACTAATACTAAAATAAGGCTTGCGCATAGTTATATACTTTAATTCAGTCACGTACCCGTGATATCACCGTCCCGCTAGACCACACGACCACCTGGGCTCTCAAAAAAGAGCTTTCGCTGGCCGTGTGTTACCTTTCCACGTCAGTTTTAATCTAGCGGCGTACTGCAGTACATGATATATAAGGCATGAAGATGTTATTGTTACAGATCAGCTAAATTATCTATAGTAAAGGATCCTTTATTATATATATATATATATATATATATATAACTCGTCTAAACATCAACCCAACAAAGTTAGATCTGTAAATTTGCGAATTTGCGAAGCAAATTTACAGATATATCTTCATTGCATGCATGAAATGTGATATCTTATCTACGAACAGATGACTGTATTTTAAACAGAACAATTAGAAAATTTGCAAGATTGTACCATCCTACAAAATGACTTAGACTGCCTAGCCAAATAGGAAAAATACTTGGGGTATGCAATTCTACCCAGAAAAATGGAAATAGCACAGTGTAACAAGATCGCAGTCACCATATAAACATAACTATGTACTTAAAGGCCACATATTAAATTCATGTCAACACCGAAATGATGACTACTGGGCTGGTGATACCTTCGGGGACGAAACGTCCACCAGCAGTGGCATCGACCCAGTGGTTTAAATAGTCATTAAAAGTACCAGGATTATAGTTAGTACTCCAGACGGCATTTCGTCTACATAAGACTCATCAGTGACGCTCAAATCGAAATATCTATAAAGCCAAACAAGTACAAAGTTGAAAAGCATTGAGGATCCAAAATTCTAAAAAAGTTGTGCCAAATACGGCTAAGGTAGTCTATGCCTGAAATAAGAAAATCCTTAGTTTTTCGAAAAATTCAAAGTTTTGTAAACAGGAAATATATAAAAATGACCACATGATTGATATTCATGTCAACACGAAAATGTTGACTACTGGGCTGGTGATTCCATCGGGGACGAAACGTCCACCAGGGCTGCAGTGGCATCGACCAAGTGGTTTAAATAGTTATCAAAAGTACCAGGATTATAAATTACCAGGATTAAAAAATAAGACTCATTTGATATTCATTTCAATACCGAAGTGCTGACTACTGGGCTGGTGATACCCTCGGGGACGAAACGTCCACCAGCAGTGGCATCGACCCAAAATCAGTTTATTTAGATATCTATCCTGTTTGTAAAAATGTATAATTGTGTTTGTCTTTAATTTTTGCACATATTTTTTTTTATTATTGCACTCACAAAAATTGTTATATTTTAATAAGTGTCGGTTTTTCGATGCGCTGACGTAGTATCCAATGTGCTGATGGACCGTCATACGATGTAGATGTAGATGTAGATATTTATTTGGTATGAAGTAAACTGTAATAACTTAATAGTGAAATTTATTTTTTTTTAAATAATTTAATTATTCTTCTTCTTCGAGGTAATTAAAGGACCCAAATTAAATAGTTGAATGTATGAGGTCCCGTAATTATTGTAAATAATAGCGTATTAATTCAAAGAAAAATGTAATGTACAATAATGTTGTTTATTGGAAATCAAGTTTAAATGATTACAACGAATGCTGTATGTAGGTTGGAATAAAACCACTCCATATCCCACACGAAAATTCGCCAAAATAATTCAAACAAGGAGTGCAATGTGAAGAAGTGTTACCCACATTCAAAATATACTTCCTAGTTCGGTATATTCAGCGAATAGACATTTGTTATAGTTCCAATTATAAAATCGGTATTTAAAATGAAATGACTTGTACTTTTCAATTATAGTGTATTCATATGTCGTGCCGGTGTCTATGACACATGTACATTATTTTAACTCACAAAATACGGCGGTATAAGAACCAGAGTGATGTTTATGATAACGACCATTCCCAATGTCCCACTGTTTATACGAATACTATACTGTAAACAGGGAAATTTTCGCGGTCGTTTTATTTTCGCGGTAAGAATTGAAACGCGAAAATAAAATGACCGCGAAAATATCAAGGAAAATTCTTTTTATTACATTTACTTTTACAAATTGTGACTTGTAAATACAATTATGTTAATGACACCAGTAATAAAAGTATCACCTCGTCGAATCTACTACACAGATTAGTCAGATCAAAAGATCAATTAATTAGCATTAATCCTGACACCTTTTATTTTAATTCATTCTTAATTAGCACAAAATGATTAGATCTACTTTTCTATCATTGTGTATGTGTTTTTACAAGCATTGAAACATGACAAACTTTTAATCTACTTTTACATTAATGAACCGAAAGCAAAATATTTCTGATTGATTTTATCACTTGATTAAAGATACATGCAAAGCTTGTCACTTTTGAAATCATTTACAAAACAGCGCGAATTTGGAATGTGTTAGTAAATCGCGAAATAAAGACTGCGCGAAAATTTCCCGGTTTACAGTATATGCATAGCGCCCAACATACCTTGTTTTAAGTCTGGTTCTTTAGAAATTGCATTTATAGTAAACAATAAACCTTAACTTTAACAAGTCGAGTAGTTTTTTCTCTGAAAGCCATGGATCACCACATAAATAAATATTGTTTAACTTTTATATCATTTATCTTAATAATACTGACTGCACCAAAATCGTTTTCTTAATTCAATTTTAATCAAATGATTTATTTTGAAATTATATACAATGAAATTATCTTGAACTCATGAATTTTCTAAAATACAATGTTTAACTTTGAAAATTAGAAGATGCATATACTGGAATCATTGCAAATTACAGGGAACTAATTATTATAAATATCCACCACGGAATTTCCCTTTGACGTCATCAGTCATCAAATATATAGATAGAAAAAAAAAGTTTATTACATATGGTCAATCCCATGCAGATGGTAGGATGTTGTCAATAAGTATCATCAGTATTTCTATTATATTCTGTGGTTTTAAAGGTATGTGTAAATCATGACCATATATGGTCGACATTTTATATCGTTTAAATGCCTATGATGTGTGTATTTATATATATATAAGTTTCACCTGATTCTATTTATATGTTGACAAATTTTTGTAAAAAGATCACAAGCTCTCCGAAATGCAATATAAAAATTATAAAAATGAAGAAAAAAGATAAAGACTGACAGCTATTCAGATAGATATCTGTCATAGCACATTTGTCCGATATTTTATCTTAATATCATGACGGGATTTTAAAAATATAGTTTTATTTCTGAAATAATGTCTTGAATAATTTTATTTTTAATGACAAATTCTAAAATAAAAATAAAAAATATGGAGGGGATTATTGTTGGTTTTTTTTTGTCTAAAAAGATCAATGTTAAATTTTATATGAACATTGTTTAACTTCGTTAAATTCGAAAATTAAAATTAACGAATTATTTTCCACAGGCAAAGTTGACCGTATATTTATTTGGCAATGCCTTGTATGACCCTTGAGTCTTATAGCTTCTTATGTTTTTTCGTTTCTGCAAATTATAATATGTAACTGTTGGGTTATTACCGTTCATGGTGAAGGTAAATCGAATCAAAGCACGAAATTTACACAGTTTGGCTTATATATAGAATCTGATTGAATTACCAGCTTAATTTCAACAAAAAGAGAGAAAAATTTACGCAACATACGTTTTTAAGAAATAAGTTAATAAAATCAAATTATTTAAGGAAACAACTAAGTTGTTTTCTCTTAGTTACCTAAAAACAAAAATCTTTGCGATGGTAATGTTAAATGCAATTTAAGCATTTAACACGAATAAATCATTGATTTTTATCAACGAATACAGTAAAAACTATTTGTCCTGTTATATGACATTACTCGTCATCGCTAACCACGTGTTACGATCCACTCGCCTTCGCTTCACCCTTGGCAGATTAAGCCATCATTTGTGATAACAATGTTGCGCCATCTATTGGTTGAGTAAGGTAACGCCAATTACGAATACATTATTCTTCACCAATGGTAACACTTGAACTCTCTTCAGTGTGCGTCTAAAGTCTACAAACTTGGTGAAGCAGTACACAACAATTTACACATTTTGACATTCCAACATTGTACAGTAAACATCCACAGGAACTTCTATTAGTTGACTAAAAACATTTAGATTGTCACTTAATATCGTCGTATGTTTTTGGGGTTAAAGACTTGTTGCATAATCAGCATGTAGCAATTGTTTACCTACATTATTTACATTAACGCGATCATGTGATAGGCGCTTTTTGATTGGATGCTGCCATTTACGACTGTAACCAATGAAAAATATTATCTTCTTGATCCAAAATTCTCGCCTAATCCGCAAAGGGTGGAGAAGAGGGGAGTGGATCGTTACCCTTGTCTAGTGAAGATGGACATTACTGCATTTCCATTGTTTTTGAATTTCTTTTCGTTTTTAAACTTGCAGTTATAATCATGCACGAAACAAAATTATCTAGAAAAAGAACAAGTAACATTTATGTACTTTGCAATGAAACATACGTACTAGGAAGTTCTATTGAATAATACCGAGTTTTTGTTTTTTGTGTAGTGGACTGATTTCTGTCTTCTGGTTGTTGTTATTTTTCTATCTTATCTTTGTCTTTCTTAATAATATTTATAGTCCCTTTGGAAAGTGGTGTTCCTTTTTATATCTCTACCTGTGTGATGTTTAAATTCGAACGTCAAACGCGCGATTCTACGCAATAGTTAATGTTAATCTAACCATTCGGTCCCAGTTCTTAAAATTTTTCAATCCTTTATGGGTGGATTTAACATACATAAATGAAATACAAAAATAAGAAAGCAATGAATGAGGTTACTTAATTAGATATATGCATTTTTGTGCTTCTTTGTTAAATATTTTTTTTAATTTAATGTGATTATGATTTGAACATAACGTTGATTGCTATATCCCAATTTTTTAAAACATTTTTACCTATTATGTTTGTTTGTTTTGTTCACGCATCGTTATCAATATAATGGAATTTGATGCGACTGTCATATAAGTGAAAGGTTTAGGTAGCTTTAAACTCAGGTTCAATCAACCATTTTCTACATAAGAAAATGCCTGTACCAATAAAGGCAACAAAAGTATACCACTGTTGGAAAGTCATAAATCAATTTAGAGAAAACAAATCCGGGTTACAAACTTAAACCGAGGGAAACCCATAAACTATAAGAGGAAAACAACGAAACATCAGAAACACTGAAGTGCAACAAAAAAACAAACGACAATGCAACTAACAGAGAATCGAACTATGCAATAACCCTTACATATTCCTAACTTGGTACAGGAGTTAGGAATATGACTGTTGTTATCCATGTTTAATGTGTTTTGGCTGTTGATTTTGCCATTTGATTAGGGTCTTTCCGTTTTTTATTTTCCTCGGAGTTCAGAATTTTTGTGGTTTTACTTTTTATACAGTAGTAGTGTTTCAAGTGATGTCCCTTTTAAGCATTAAGTGAACATAAGTAAGGAGAATTTTTTTTTATTGAAATTAAGTATAAATTCTCGTGAACTATGTTTTGCCTTTCGTTTAAACCATGAGGATATGAAAATTTCCAGAGAGGCATCTTTTTTTTTAAAACACATCATTGAATAAAAAGGTTATAAAACAGATTTCTATGTGTGAAATTCACGTAAAAAGTGTCGTAAATATGCAATTTTAATTTAAAATTGCGATTCTCAAAACTTGGTGTAGAATTATATTTTATTGCATTCTGTATAATAAAAAAAAATGAGCATCTGATTTTTTTTACGTAGAAAAGGTTTGTACATCATTTCCACTTTGTTTCGTTTCTTTTTCAGATGAATTTGTAAGAATATTTAAAAATTGCCAAGTTATCATTAGCTTAAATCAATGGTATATTTGAATTTAATTAGCTTTCCTGCATTAAAATAAACTGCATGACACATTTGAAAAGAAATATCGGAACAAAATAGAAAATCTTAATTTTATTATGTGATTTATATTGTATTAAAACCATTTTTGTTTGAGCATTTTTAACACCTTTTCATTCTACACGTCTTTAAAACTTCATTTCAATCCTAAAAGTAGTTACCAACGATACCAGGCTTTTAATTAAATACGCCAGATGCGGGTTTCGTCTACATAAAACTCATCAGTGACGCTCCGATTAAAAACGTTAGAAAGCCAACAAGTATAAAGTTGAAGAGCATTAAGGACTAAGATTTACAAAAAGTTGTGCCACATGCATGCGCCTAAGGTAATGTATGCCTGGGACTAAAAAATCCTTGGTTTTTCGAATAGTTTAAATTTTTGCAAACAGTTAATTTATAAAAATATTCGAAAAAACACCGAAGTGCTGACTACTTGGCTAAGATACCCTAGGGGATGAAACTTCCACCAGCATTAAAATTAAAAATTATGAAAGTATCATTTGTATTGCAGTTGTGTTTGCTGGTCAAGACTCATCTAATGAATCTACCTGTATCGGACATTCCATCCAAAAATACCAAATAAAGACCGCTATATGTTGTCGCCATGGAATTGAACCAAGATACAGTGGTGATGGTCAAGAACAAGCCTGCTGCTTCAGTACGTTTATCTAAATAATTTTTGCTTCGTCTTGATGTTAATCTGTCAATGAGAGAATATATATATATCAAAAGAAATGCTTTCATTGATTGAAAAAGTCAATGTTTTTTTAGATAAGTCAGGAATATGACAGTTGTTTTTATTCGTGCCATTGGTTGATAAAGCCTAACAATGTATTTTGTCATTTTTAATGGATTAAGCATTTTTGAATATAGTTTGGAGTTCAATATTTTTGTTTACATTTTCTGCTGCTTAGGCTACTTAAAATTATGACTACATAATAAATGAGAGGCGAAAAACTAGAAAGGAATATCAAATTCTATAGTCAAAGACAATAAGATAGCTTTTGCTTATTTGATGTAATATTTTTTATTATACATTACGTATTGGTAAAAACTCAAAGGTACACCATAATTTTCATTATTCAAATCTTACTTAATTATGTTGTCGAAAAGAACATGACATAAAATTCAGCAATACCTATTAATGTACAATTCCATACATAAAGCTACATTTAGTACATTTTTACATTGCAACTGTAAAAGGATTCTAATTTTATATGATTGTTTGCCTATTGTAAATATATTTATCGTCATAACCTTCGCGTTCTGAAAGTGATTGCAGATTTTTTTACCTTTGACAACAAAAAGTTAAAACAAAATGTGTGAAAAGGCGGATTGGCTGAAGTTTATATATGTCAAAAAAAAGGAAGTTTCATCGAAGTATATACGAATAATTAAAGTTCATCGATCACACCTAAGTAAACTTTTACTTATTCTAAAATTGCATTCAAAGCTGCCATTCATTTATGAACGATCCTTTAACTTTGAAAATTTGTTGACTTCTTTTATATATCCCCAAAAAAGAAAGTCTCTTCGAAGTTTATACAATTCATGGATCACTCATACACAATTTTTTCTTCTTTTGAAATGGCATTCATCTATGTTCTATCCTTTAATTTTGCATGATGTTTAGCATATGATTCACATTTCTAAATATACATAGGATATTTAAATGGACATTATGCAAAGATCTATGCATCCATCTTCAACCATTTAAATTTAACTGGATTTGACCACAGGACATACAATAAGAAAGTAATGTAAAGTCATATGTTATGACAGGAAGCTTATTTTGTCTTCACTTAGTCCAAATGCTTTTCTTTCCTTAAAGACAAAGTATCGTCAGCATCACTCGTTTTCTTGCCGTTCTTTTTTAATCTCTTTTGATTGAGTGAATTCGTATAAGGATATTGAAATTGAACACAATATAAAGTATAAGATGTTTTACAAAAATAATAATCATGAGGGTGTGATCTTTAAATAGACCAGACATATATAATTGACACCGAGCTGTGTTGTGAGAAGTCAGTGGTTTTTAAGATAACAGATAATGGGAGAGAGACAAAATGCTGTGGTAGTTTGCGGTATGATCCTAAAGATGAGACAAAAATGTGTTGCAACGGCAAATTACATGATAAGAAACTTGGTAGGTATTCTTTAAAATATTATATGTATTTATATGATATCATGTCGAAATTGTCGAATTTATATTTTTATCTTTCTAAAATTCAAAATTTATTTATCCCGTTGATTGTTTTGAATTGTTATTACTGTCTAGGCTTGGTCATAAATCTGAGTTGTACATTCTCAAATTTAAATTAAAATTAGTAATTCAGGAAAACGTTTGAATTTTTCCCGATTAAATTTAACAGACAGTGAGACAACTATCAACAAATCGTTCGATTGTGTAAACAAATACAGGTCGTCCTATTTACATGATAGATTTTTTTCATCTCACACAAAAGCTTTTAAACACAGGGTTTATATGACAAAGGTACATAGTACACATGACACAACATAGAAAACTAAAGAATAAACAACACGAACCCCACCAAAAACTAGGGGTGGTCTCAGGTGCTCCGGAAGGGTACGCAGGTCCTGCTCTACATATGGCACCCGTCGTGTTGCTTATGTGATTACAAACCCGGTAAATAGTCAAAGTTGAACTAAAAGGTAGTTTATGTATAGCAAATTCTGCATGACATTTCAGATAACCAAAGCGTCTGTTTTCATTTTCTCTCATTTTAGAAGCCTTCTAAGTTTTCTGACTATTTTTTTTTGTGGTCTTTTCTGAGTAATTTTCAACTTATTCTTTTTTTGGGGGGTAGTAAATATCAAATACATGTGGTATTTTTTGTATATTCCTCTTATCGATAATATTTTGTAATGCGTGTATATTAACGGTTGAAGGTGAACGACGTTGGTGCTGCGGACAAATTAAAATAAAAAGTAATGAGCGATGTTGTAAGGATTTACACGGAGATGTTGCAACCCATAAGAAGAAACCACATATGAAATGTTGTCAAACTGAGTACTACAACAAACGGTCGCATTACTGTTTTAAGAATAGAAAAGTCCTTCCATTACATCGAAAACTTTGTGGAGACCAGTTATACGACACTCGTACTAATAAATGTTGCATGAAGAAACTGTATAATAATGTCAGCGATAATGATCCTGACTACGATTGTTGTGGAAATGTGGTTTTCAATAAGGCTATGAAGAAATGTTGCAGTCTAAGTAACTTAATCCCAGCGGAAACTACCTGTTGTCAAAAAGGTACATTAAATGTAAACTTAAGATATCAAAAATTGTGAAAGATACTTGCTTAATAAATACACTTCATCATGTACTCCTGAATGAAAGATAGATGGTAAATCACCTTCTGAATATCATCAAGACCGTAACCTGAAGAAGTTGATTGAATTTTTTTGAAACAGTAATTAATTGTCTTCAAGTAAATGTCTACTTCATGGGTTAACCTTTGCTCAGTTCTCGGAGCACAAAAATCATGCTCGAAACATGAAATCTAACATTTTGATTGGTTGATTTTGGAGTATGAGTAAAAAAATTGACTCGAAAGTTTTATAACTTCAAGGCCTTATCTTCGTATTCTGATTTATTTACTCTTGGTCTTCATTTCTTATATTCTTTATTAAATCAGCATAAAACAATGAACACAAAATTTAATGATTTTTTACCACACCAATAAAAACTTTATAAATTTTGTGATTCCAAAGCTCTGTTTCTGGATTTGCCATCATCAAGAACACTTAATTGAAAAAATGCAATGTTTGTGAAAACTACAGATATATTCTTTTATTATTATCATAGGGTCTTATAATACAAAGACAGAAAGATGTTGTGATAATGGACCTATAAAATTCCAAAAGCATTCAGAGCAGTGCTGCGGTGCTACTTTATATGATTCAAAAGCTCAGGGATGCTGTGGGACAAGCTCATTTAATATTTCAACACACACCTGCTGCGCATCGAGTAAGTAATATTATTTTTCTAGTTGCATTTAGTTTTGAAAGGTCTGTAATAATCCTAGACTTAACCATCAATCCCATTTTTATCATAAGAAATATTTGTTTTAAACATAGACAGATTGTATTATATTTTGGTCATGCAGCTCTCCGACTTTTTTAAGTTCTTATACATCCCTAGCTTTCAAATATTTTGCTTGGAGCGATCATGATCATTGTAAATTGCGAAAAGATATTTTGAAGCAACAGCCTTGTTAAGTGTTTATTTCATTCAATTTACGGATTCCATTTCTTTATACGGTTTCTATTTTTATACCCTTCCTACGATAGTAGATGTTTTCTGGTCTGTGCGTCCGTTCGTCTGTCCGTTTGTCCATCCGTTCGTTCGTTCGTCTGTCTCGCTTCAGGTTAAAGTTTTTGGTCGGGGTAGTTTTTGATGAAGTTGAATTCCAATGAACCTGAAACTTAATATACATGTTTCTTATGATATGATCTTTCTAATTTTAATACCACATTAGAGTTCTGACCCAAATTTCACGGTCCACTGAACTAATAAAATGATAGTGCGAGTGGGGCATCCGTGTACTAGGGACACATTCTTGTTTAAATACGGTTTATGATGTTCACATTAACGTTCGAAGTGCTGCTATATGTTTACAGATAAAGTAGTATAATTCCATCAACAATCTTTTTTATATTATTTCAACCGTAACAATTAGCATTTCTTATATTTTTAAGGTGGTAATATGGTAGCTAAATATACTGATGATAAGTGTTGTGGGACCACGACTTACAATAGTAAAACGAAAGTGTGCTGTGCTTTTGAAAACAAAATAGAAATTGTCAATAAATCGGAAGATAACCATGATAGCTGCTGTTCATCTGGAAGTATGAACGTGACAGAGTCCTATTCTAAAAACACTCACTACTGTTCCCTTGGAAAAGTGATTTCAAATGATATTGAGATGTGTGGATCATTTGAATATAAAAAAGACAGCGATATATGCTGTCAAGGCGTATTTGAAAAAGATGGGAAATTGAATGGAAAAAAATGCTGTGGAGTAGGAACTTTTTCAAAGGCAACACATCACTGCTGTACACACCAAATTTACTCCAGAAAGGAGAGAAGAAGGTATTTTTTAATATTTATTAAACACGTATATAGCATGAAAAGCAATAATTCACACAAATTTAAAACAATGCTTAATCTTAACGATTTGGTCAAACAATGGTTTAATATGTTTGTTTAAAGAGTTCTTTTTCAATTAGAAAGTCGGCATTAAATTATATGGGATCAATTTTTAAGACGATGAATCGATGCTCACAGTTACTTTTAAATGTTTCAATGTAAAAAAAAACGAGTAGTAAGACAGATCAAGATATCAAAAAAACGAGAGAATCGAGTTGCATTAATATTGTATAAAATTTTCAGTTGAAAAGCTTATAGGACGGTGATGGAATGTGTTTCATACTTTGTATTAAAAATGTATGTAGTATGTTACATATTCAAAGCATTACGTCTAAATTAGACGGTAAAGGTTATTTCATTTTAAGGGAACACCTGTGAAAAACTAAAACGTTTCCATACAACTTTTGATGTTATCTATCTAGTTGATGTTTTGTTCGTGACACCTGTGCTTGCTGGACTTAATGCCCTCTCATGACCTAATGAATTGTTTATCAAAACCAGTATAGGTTAAAATGGAAAACTTTGATGTGAATCATTTTTATCTTGCGGTTAAAGCTTATTATATTTTTTTAAATATTGGATTAAGAATTTAATATGAAATTTTTACACTTATTTTTTTTCATAGATAGATGTTGAAGATATATTTTCATATCTCCATATATAATGATCAATTCCGTAGCATACAGTATTTCATAAAACAATCATCCATTTAAGTACAAAAATAAAAGTAGGGAAATATTTATTGTTTATTTGTCCTGCTTCTATTCTGGGCCAAGTAATAGAGTTACATATTTCATGGATCCTATTGATAGATACATGGATATTTTATTCTCAAAAAAACAATCAATAAAGGTATATAGAAGGAAACATAATATTTAACATACAATGCTTAAGGTGATAGCTGTAGAAAAAATATGGAAAGGACAATGCAAAAATTAAAAAAAAATGTCCAACCTAGGTTTTTTTAAATTTAGCAAATGTCATGCTTGAAGCAACTATTTCAAAGACGAAAATATGTTTAGCTTAATTTTTGTAAAAAGCATGGCCATTTATACTCATATGTGTGTCCGATACAAATTTCTTTGTTGTTGAACTAACAAGATTGATAAACAATAGATAAATTCTGTAATTATTTATGTTAAATTGATATTGTATTAGAATTTGATGTTGTATTACAAATTTTTAATTGTGTTTATTTCTTTGTAGGTGCGGCAAAAAACCTTCAAATGGATTGCTAAACAGACGCCCAAGAAATATGAAGACTTCCACCAAGGGAGTGTGTCGAATCTGTAACGATTCAAAACGATTTTTCGTCAAAGCTTTAAAATCAAATGGCTTTGATGTTTGCAAACGACAAGGTAATAGCCTTAAATGTACGTCTTCAAATTTCATTAGAATTATTGCCAATGTAATATTTCTTTGACCCATAATGCTTATAAATTGCTCACAATGGCTGCTCTGCAGCGTTCAAGTTTTCGCGAATGAACAATTTTCATGAATGATCGGTTTTTGATTTTATTTTTTTATTCACAAAAATATAAAGTTAAGAGCAGATTTAAAGACGAGAACTGTACATTATATTAGAATGTATGTTATAGGCAATATATATCTAACAGTTTTAACAATTTATAAAGTATAAAGAAGTATTCTCTATTTTCCCTATATTATCAAAGCAATTTCCTTTCCTCGCAACGTATTTACATGTGTTCAGTTGTTCAAAAGCATGTTATGGCCATTAAAGAATATTTGCCACGAACATCACTGAACAGACATATATGTCGAAATGCGCATCTGGTGCAGGGAAATTGGTACCTTTAATGTTATTATGCACAATAATGCAATTTTATTGTGTAATTTGGTAACACCGATACATGAAAGGATATTAACATTGTGTTAATCTGAAGAAAAAATATCTACCAGTCTTTATTTTTTTTTCAAGATTCGTCAATGAAAAAAGCATAAACTGCATGCATGAAAAATACAAGAGTATTGTAAGACAGTGTATGTCAAATACACAATAATTTACTTATTCCATTGAAATCAGTTCATGTGTGATGATAATTCTACTTTCATACGCACAGTTCGTAATTATATTATGCAGTTTTTGTGTACTGTCCTAAATCATTTTGACATTCGTTGTTCTTCTGTCGTTAACATGTCGAAATGTACTATTATATTATTTATTTATGTATTTCTCTGTCCTGAGTGGTCGTGCATTTATTTGTGCGGCATTCCTGTCATGTAATATTGTCATTTTAGCAGTATATTTAGCATTGTCATAAAGCGCGAGGTTTGACTAGCAAAAAAACATGTTCAACCCGGCATTTTTTCTTAAAATGTTCTGTACCAAGTCAGGAATATGACAGTTTTTTTTTCTATGTATGTTTTATTCTCGTTTGTATTTTGTTGCACTTCTGTCTGTTTTCCCCTAATAGTTGATGTGTTTCCCTCGGTTTAAGTTTGTAACCCGGATTTGTTTTCAAATTCTAAAGAGCAGTATTCTACGACATTTTTATATTAAAAATCTTAATATCATATGAATTGTTTTTTTTTATTTTTTACAGCATTGAAAGTCAGGATAATTAGTCAAAGGCGTCATTCGGGTAAACGTAGAATAAAAATGATCATTCAAACAGACCTTTATTCTGAAAAAGACTATGAAAGAAAGAAAATAGAAGTTTTACTGCCTTGTTCATGTCGTCGCATACGTGCATCTAAGGCAATATTGATAACTGAATTGGAAGATTTTCGTGAAACTGTTAGACTTGGTGACAGTGATATTCTTCTACCATGGTACTCGAATGTAAGAAAACATGTTCTTCGACAATGGAAAACATGTAAAACAAAGAAAAACGACTTAGTAGTAAATAACATGTTAGAAATCAAATCATTTATAGACTACAAGTACAATAAACTTACAGAAAAAAATCTAAAATAATGGTATTAGGTATCTAATTGACGCATTCATTGAAAATTATGATTTTTTTAATTATCAAAAAAGATTTGCTGAAAGTCGATATTAAAAAAATCGTTGGTTATTTGAAGTGAAAAAGAGGAAAGTTCGATTTTTATACTTAACCGGTCTATATTAATAGTAATCAAACCATTTGAAAAGCTTTATAAAAGTCAGTAACGGCTTGACAGAAAATAGTGACCTTGAAAACCATATTTGAGAGAGTGGATATTGATTTCGATTTACGTATGTCTTGAGTGAAAAGAAAAGCAAATACAGTTCCTATTTTTTTCTTAATTTTGATTGTTTATGCTTTTCTGTGAAATTATCACTGAAACTTCCTCGGATTCCTTAAAAAAAATGTCAAGTAAAACATGTATTGCTTTGGTAACAAAGAGGACCTTAAGAATATTAAGGGGTTTAACGAAACGCGGTTTTACAAGAATTTATAACCGAACTTTTCACACAACTAAATATCAGAATAGTTCTTTTGGAACTGATGACCATGTCAACCATTTCAATTTTCATTTGAAAATCTTTGAAATATTCTCTTTGAATCTATAATTGACCGAAGGCCAATGTTAAGTTTAGTAACCCTATGTTTAAATATGACGATATTTGTTTTCTATCGTCTTTTTATATCTAAAAGAGCTTCGGACGCATGAAATTTATATTTTGTTGTTTTCAGTTTTTTACTGCACTGGGTCGATACCTCTGTTTGTGGACTATCAATCTCCGAGGGTGTCATCAGCTCTATAGTCAAATTTTTACAAATTGTGAGTTTATAATTTTAAAAATTATGAAGAAACAAAGGTATCAACTCCCGCAGGCTAAGGTGACCTTAGATGGATTTGGCTATTGTAAGATTCTTTTTGTCATATAAATCTTAAACTGTTTCGGTTCTTAATCCATCATTGGGTTTTAAATATTTGGCTTTTAGCGTTTCTAATGAAGGTAAATCCAGAAAAGCGCTTCGGACGCATGACTTTTATAACGTATTGTTTCCATTTTTTACAAACTTTGACAATCCCTAAAAATAAGTAATTTCTGCTTATTCCATCAACACATTATAAAAATTCAAATTTTTACTGTTGCTTTTCTTTTCTACGGGGATGTTGATTTGCTAAAATGCTCTTTTTTTTTTTTGCTCTTATGGTATATTCTAACATAATTAGGACATCTTTATTGAGTGTGAGTTTGCATTGCGAGAAATGCATGCAGATATGATTAGTTAAAGTCACTTACCCTGTCGAACCCCCAAATTGTATAGGGTAAGAGTTGCTCAATGTACAGTGTTTTGTATAGTGTTTATAACGATGTTATTCATGTATTCATAATTTTTATTTTGGCATGTTGTGTTTTGTACATTTCATAACATTTTGTTTTTAATTCTCCATTTCTATCGTATTACTTCGTTACATGCGGTGCTTCACTAAGTTAGTTTAGACACAATATTTTTTTGATTTTTTTGATAATCTAGTGACCAGTACACAAATTTGACTGTAATTGTGCTCATTGTATCAGATTTGAAATCAGACTCTACCTGTGAATGTCATACTCGTAGTACTATTACATAATCCCCTTGATATGCAGAGTAAGATAAAAAAAATGAATGTAGCGTTTAGAAAGCAGCAACAAACGCTACACTGTGTTAGATAGAAATGCGGCATATATTTGAGAGAGAGAGAGAGAGAGAGAGAGAGAGAGAGAGATTGATGTCAATCATATGTAAATATCTTTTTTCCGTTCATTTTTATTGTTTTGCTCAATTTATTATTTATTGATATTATATGGGTTATTGCAATTTTGCAATTTTATGATATTGTAGGGCAAGTTTTTGCAATATTTAAAATAATATATTTATATAAGTAGATAGAAACAAGGCCAGTTAAAAAAGATTTTCACACTATTGAAATCATTTTTTGTAACCTTAATGTCTTTACAAAACAATTTGTTAACTTGTTTTATCATCTATGTTTGTTTATAGCTATGAAAACTATGACATATTTTATACTATCTTGTAAAATATTTAGCCAGTTCAAATTTGAAATGTTATTTTTTAGATAATAAAATCAGAAAATAAACCAAAAAATACCAATATGTATTCATAGATACAAGCTGAAATCCCTAGTTTTTTATGCTTGCTTCAATAAGTACAAATACTATTTTTCTAAAGATCTTAAACCGCGACAACATAAGATATAGACGCTGAACCCGTCGTCCAATTCGAGAAGGTGATCAAGAAGAAATTGAATTGTTCTTCCTTATAAATCCTCCAGAGTACTTTGTTAGCTTTACGTAATTTAATAAACTCTGTATATGATCAAATTGAGAAAGAAAATGGGGAATGTGTCAAAGCGACAACAACCCGACCATAGAGCAGACAACAGACGAAGGCCACCAATGGGTCTTCAATGTAGCGAGAAACTCCTACATCCGTAGGCGTCCTTCAGCTGGCCCCTTAAAAATATGTATACTAGTACAGTGATAATGGAAGTCATACTAAACTCAGAATTATACACAAGAAACTAAAATTGAAAATCATACATGACTAACAAAGGCCATAGCCCCTGACTTGGGAAATGAGCAAAATTGCAGCGGGGTTAAACATGTTTATGAGATCTCAACACCCCTCCCCTAATGCCTCTAGCCAATGTAAAAAAGTAAACGCATAACAATACGTACATTAAAATTCAGTTCAAGAAAATCCGAGTCCGATGTCAGAAGATGTAACAAAAGAAAATAAATGACAATAATACATAAATAACAACAGACTACAAGCAGTTAACTGACATGCCAGCTCCAGACCTCAATTAAACTGATTGAAAGATTATGTCTTCATCATATGAATATCAGGCACAATCCCTCCCGTTAGGGGTTTAGTATCATACTTTCATAAAATATATGAGAAGAACATAACCCGAGTCATCCCAACAACTGTTATTTAAAAATAAACGTGTTTAGTTCCGATGCAAAGACCCTATAAGTGAATCAATATAAAAGCCAAAATATGCAATCTTTAATGACCTGACAAAAGTATCGTAACTATATCTCTTCTTAATAAGTCTGTTTTGTAAGCTTTGAGGTGAATACTGACATTTATGTGCTTTGTAAAGAATATTATCATAAAAGATTTGATGTGAAATACATGAACGTATAAGATGTCTGCATGTTGAGTTATATTTATGAATTATTTCCTAATACCGATGATAAAATTCAGTAAATGTTTTGACTAGATATCGAAAACTCTGGTGTAATAATTTTTCAGTAAAACATAAATTTCTCTCGCTAAAATCTAATACGTTGTTACATACACGAGCGATTCGTACAACTTGAGATATTTAAACACCATAAGATGGTGACAAGGGATCATCACCATTTAAAAATGAATAATTAACTTTCCACAAGAGACTACCAAAACGACACAGAAATTAACAACTATAGGTCACCGTACGGCCTTCAAAAATGAACAAAGCCCATATCGCATAGTCAGCTATAAAAGGCCCCGAAATAATGAAAAACATTTTCAAACGAAAAAAAAATAACGGCCTTATTTATGTACAAAAAATGAACGAAAAACAAATATGTTACACATAAACAAACGACAACCACTGAATTACAGGCTCCTGACTTTTGGACAGGCACATACATACATAATGTTAGCGGGATCCCAACCCTCTCCTAATCGGGGACAGTGGTTTAACAGTACAACATAAGAACGAACTATACAAATTAGTTGAAAAAGGATTAACTCATCAGATGGACAAAAAGACTTTCTCGTGTCAAAAAGAAAAAAATGTCTTTTGATTCATTGAAATTAAATAGTGATGCCAAAGTTATTCGCATTTGCACGTCATGTTTGTGCACGATCCTTTTCAGTTACACATTTTCTTTGCAAGTGAAAAGATAGCCTTTTTTGCAGCTGCGTGCAGTGATGCCGAGGTTTTGGGTTATTCCGGTGTGTCTGCGGTGTTTATGAAGCTCTAGATTTCAAATATCATAATATGACTACAGTACAACATATTCACAAAACAACTTAAGTAAAATATGTTCCTTGCCAATGACTTCTTGTGTAACAGTTTATTTTGAAATTTATGGAAGTTATCTTTTCAAGTCGACATATTGCTATTCACTCGTCATAACAAATCGGTAATGGACATCGGTATAAAATGTGTTTATTATAGTAATTATTCGGTAGTAAAATTAACTATGTGAAACTTCTTATTGTTATTTAGTTAATATCTTTATTAAAATATGATAATAAAATGACCTATATGATAGCGTATTTTTAAGGAACGGTCATACCATATGAAGAGTTTAGAAGTATTCAAAGTAAACTGTAACAGTCTTCATTACCCCGACCGTACGCGTACCGGCGGACCAGACGCATATGGTCGGACCATATGAGTATATATTCATATGATCATGACCATACGCGTATGATCCAAATACTCATATGGTCCGGAACATATATATATTCCTTATTTCGGTAATCTTTAATATTATTTAATGGTCATCAATAACTGCAAAGTTTTTCATCATTCTTTGACATTTTAAGAACAAAATGGTGGGTTGAACCTTGTTTCTTCGTGACTAGCAAAACCCTGCGCTTTATGGCAATTTTAATATACCGTTAGAATGAAAACATTACACGAAGGGAAAACAGTACAAAAAGTTATTTAAAGGGTTAAAGTTATTGTTCATAATGCTTCTTTAATATGTCGATATTTTATATCTGTCCATCAACATCCTCTCCCTAAATCCAAAAATTAAGTTAAATAAAATGTGTAGTAATTGACCTCTATAGTAATTTATTTAGACCGTAACAAAAATTCGCAATTAACATTTACGTTTAGAGGCCGTGAACAATTCAAACAATAAGATGATAATAAGTATTAATTAGAAAATAATATATAAGATAGACAACACAATTACCGACTAGATCATCATTATATTTTCTTTTTTTATAGTTAATTTGTATTTTTCATTTAACGTAGTTGACATATTTTTTTGGGAAAATCATTCATGACTTATACGTCCTATATTCACACACTGTTCAGGAAGATATTTTTCAAAGTTCCTTTTGAAGGAAGTTAACATTGAATAGTTAATAATGTCACTGTGTAGGTATAGGTACTTATTTAGAAACAATTGAATAGTATTGATACAATGTAGAACTAAATATAGCCACGGCTTTGAAATATATTGGATATCCCAAAATTTTAAAAACATGAATGAAACAATAAATAGTATTGGATTTTCACATCACGGAATTGACATTGAAAATTAGGTTTTTTAAGTGTCAAATATAAGTTGAACGCAGTATATGCAATTTTTGTGTGAAAGAATTGTCCCTGTTTTCAGTCATCGGCAAGTTGTACACAGTTATAGACAAATTACATTGATTAAGTTACTTATTTTGCTCATTTGTTAACTTTCATTCCCCATGGTTTGAAGTAAGCAAACATTGTCAGTCGAACATAATGTAATTTCTTACAATTAAAATATCAATAGAAATTAAAATTTGTATTTTTCAACCTTTGTTTACCTGTACATTGGAGGATAAGCCCAAATGTAGATGTCAAAATTAATTCTCAATGTCGAGTTGTCATTGGTCAACACGTTAAATATGTACAAATGTTACATTTATTAGCCCAAATATGTATATCCCGTCTAAAATGTATGTTTGCTCAACAATTCACTTGCGCATTTATAAGTTTGACTATCTCGTCTTCACTCTTCTTTGTATCATAAGCACCAAATATACATAAAACGATTGCAGATTACATCTTATTCATATTGGCGAAGTAAAAGAAATCTAAAGTCATTTAAACACACACTTTAAATAGAGTGCATTGAAAATATTAAACTATTTAAAACTAAAGTCTGAAATTCGTAGCTGAACACAAATCTGCATGTATGGTTTTATATTTGAAATGCTCCCCATTTAAAAACAAAACAGCGCATTTAAAATATTAAACTATCTAATTAGAGGACAAAAACTAGAGAAAGACTGAAATCTGTAGTTTATCACACAAGTATGCTATTTACAGCTTAGTTCTCTTTTACATTCTTTTATCATTCTTAAATAGCAACTGTTAATTTTTTGCATTATAAAACAATAAGCAGATTTAGTACGATCAACAAAGAGAGAACAACCCATCAAGAAAAAATTGACGTGGAAGATTAGCAACTATATATCACCGTACGACCTTCAAACTTTGTAAATATTGTAATAAAATTAAACAATCAAAACAGGTAAACATGAAGAATAGAAAAACTTTAAAACAAAGCCCTCTGGTTTGTTTGTAATTGGTCTTTGTAGGGTGTAAATTTTAATAATAAAAAAATACCACTTAACCAAATCTATATTATTTAATTTTATATTATATGTTTTACTCAAAAAATATCAAAATGATAAAAAAAAATCAAACATTGGCAATGCGTTCACTCGCAAAATATAAAGACATATCTAAAGGAAGCTAAATATAAGTTACTGAATACAAAACATGAATATAAATATAAGACATGGTTCTACTTTTCTATTGAACATTCCTGGTATCTCTCAGACTGCTTATCAGTATAATTTGCCTGATGTTGAATTCTTATTCTTATTGAGCAGGACTATATATCTTATAAGTTATCTTATTAAAGGTACCATGCTTATGATCTAATACACCAGACGCGCGTTTCGTCTTCATAATACCCATCAGTGACGCTCAGATCATAATAGTTATAAAGCCAACAAAGTTAAAAGTTAAAGAGCATTGAGGACCCAAAATTCAAAACAAATTTGGCTAAATACAATTAAGGTTATCTATGCATGGGGTAAGAAAATACTTAGTATTTTGAAAAATCATACTTTTGTTGAAGGAAATGTTTACAAATGATCATACGATTGATAGTCATGTCAACACCGAAGTGCTGACTACTGGGCTGGTGATACCCTAAGATGGTTGGATATGCGGTTTTGTACAAACAGTATCAGATTTCAATGAAAATAAAATGTTCATCACTTAAAAACTATTTCAACATGGCTCTGATGATAAATTGATCAAATCTTCAGTTTCAGGAATCACCGATATAAAAATCAATATAAAAGAAAGTTTATCTTGCAGGTATTTAATAAATACTAAATAGTGATAGTCACCAAACTAGAGTGAGAGGACATAATCTATATAGAGGAACGAGAAGTTAAAAGGTTTATTCTAGATTGATTTCATTCTTGCTGCGAACCTCCTTATGAATTTCAATGAACAAGTCGGATATAAGAGAAGGATAGTTTGTGCCCATAGACATGACGATAGCTTGTAGGAAAATTATTCCTCCAAACGTTTCAAATAGGCTGTCAATCAATAATAAAGCATTTGATGCTGTCAATTTCAGAGATTTTTGTTTGGCACAGAATAGTGTTTTACAAAATATCATGCATTCTTTCTTCAATCTAAATATTTGTATCTTTGTTAGCCATTCATTCTTATTAGGGTCAATTAACTCTTTTCATCACTCTTAGTTACAACCCTGATTTATATATATGCATAATCTATTTATGACTATTGAAAAGCGGATTACACCTATTGTCTTTATTTATTATTATTGTGCAAACCTGTATGTTTAGATATCTTTGTAAGAGGCACTTCGCTAACATCGGGTTCCTCTTGCGGTCATATCAAGACTGCTTTGACGAGGGATATATCTTCATCTCTATATCAAGCATAGAAAATTTATCTGGAACTTATTAGCTATAATAAACTATTATTTTTTTTAATTTATCAATTAAGGTGTTCAATATTTTTATTTCAAAAATATTATACAGAGAAAATAATTAAGAAGAATTGATATAAAAATGTATCAATTTGGTATTTAGCTATTAAATACTTCTTGTTTTGCACTTCTGGTGCATGCTTGTTATGCATTAATAAGTACTTGTTTTTGGATCAGAGGTATCATCAATCACTTAGACTATGTACTACTAGAAGTAATAACAATCAGTATACTGTTGTCTACGTCCTTTTGATGTCTATTGTCAGGAAATATTCAAAACAATATAAACACCAAATAATTCATCTTCCTGTTAATCATCGAATGATACTGTGATTAACACGTAGGCATGATTACCAGAATTATTCATTGCTAAAGCTTTCACTGACCTGGCTTTTCCACTAACGTCATACATTGCAATTTTAGTGATTTATGTATTTGAAAATACTTTTTTTCATATCATATACATATGTTAATTTTGCATTTGATCTGGAATAAAATAAAACATGAAAAAGAGATTCATCTCATGCCTAACTTACAAACTAACTATCAAAACACTTATATAAGAAGTTCCCCATGTTTATATATAATGATGCATCAATTTGAGAAAATATCAATAAAAAGAAGTGCGGGTATTGTGTCGTTGAGAGAGAAACGACACAAACAAAATGGAGTCATCAACAAACAGTTTCCAACAAAGAAACGTGTTTTAATAATAGAAATCTTTAAATTTTCCCTAGTCTAAAGAAATTCATTTAATAAAGAATCTGCTATCAATACGTATTTTTTAAATAAAAACAAAATATGACGTACGACAATAGCTAACGATTAACTTGACTGTGACAGGATTTTTTATGAACTCTTACAGCAATGTATAAAACTCTGTTCATGTTTTTTTTAAATTTTGGCTTTCATTTCTTTTGAACATCCAACAAGCATGTTACGCCATGACTAAAATCCTTAAATTGTATCTTATTATTGTGGTCTTTAATTACGCAGCGTATCTTAATATGAAAAAAAATACAAATGGTAACATACACATTAATAGACAAGATATATATTACATAAAATGAGGAGTGCAGGAACTTGATATTTAATAAAAACTATATAAGTCAAGTCAGTGTACAAGCAAACACAGTAGTTTTATATACAGATACCCTAAAATATATATTAGGTCAAACTAAATAAAGTTAGGAACGGAGAATGCTATTGTCAAGGATAGGAAAGCCAAATTTTGTTGAATTATTGCTTCAGGAAAATTACTTTATTTGTAAACACTCTTACAGATATTTGTTTTTTTCCATTTATATCTAATTCACAACTCCTTTAGAGTAGGATTTAAGTTTCAACACATAATATATACATGCATTCAGATTAAATCATGTATAATGCCAAGTTGAAAATCATATTCAATTCTCTGTGAGCCATTCTTTCTTTTAAGGGAACAAGGTTCAACTGATACTTTCCATCAGTCTTTCTTCAGAACGGAAAATACTATTGTACGGATAGGAATGCCAAATATAATTGCTAGATGAAAATTACTTTAATTACAAACAGTCTTTCATATCCTTGTTTTTAATCCATATCTAATTCACATACCCGTAGAGTAGAAATGTATTTTCAAAACATAGTATAGACATGTATTCAAGCTTAAGTCATTTAAAATACCCAATCGACAGTCATATTCAACTGAATGTACTAATGCTTTTGTTATTGTGAATATATAAATGGCTGTAAAGTGCGAAACTAATTCTAATCCTTTTTATGTTCTATAGAAAATCAGGAATCTGGCAGTTGTTATCAAATAGTCCGGTTCTATATATGTTGGGTTTTTTTCTTGTTGCAGTTCAGTGTTTCTGTTTTTTCGTTGATTTCCTCTTATAGTTTTTGTAACGCGGATTTTTTATTCGATTGATCGATTTATTACTATTGAACAGCTATTTACTACTGTGCATTAATTCATCACTATTGTGCATAGCTGAACTTGTAGAGATTTTCTTAAGCGATGCTTCGCAAACATCGGGGTCTTTGGGTCATTTGGGAATGCTTTGACGAGGGATATGTCATCGTCTCTATTTTAAACATAGAAAAAATGTGTGGATCTAAAGATCTATATTAAATTATTATTTTTTGATTAACCATAGGGTTTCGGTATTTTTTATATATATATATTTTTTTACAAAGGAAAACAATCATAGAATATATATTAAAATATAGTTTTTAGCTATTAAAAACCTATAGTTTTGAACGTCTGGTACATGCCCGTGATGAATAAATAAGTACTTGTATCTAGATCGGAAGTAACATCAGTCACTTAGACTATGTACTACCAGGAGTAATTACAATCATTTTACTGTTGTCTACATCCTTTTGATGTCTATGGTCAGGAAATATTCAAAACAATATAACCCAGATAAATGATCTTCCTGTTCATGCTTGATTACCAAAATTACTCATTTGTTACGCTATAACTGACCTGGCTTTTCCACAAACGTCATACATTGAAATTTAGATGATTTACATATTTGAAAATACATTTTTTTTCATATCATAAACACATCTTAAAATTACGTTTTTGATCTTGAATAAAATAAAATTTGAAATTCATAACTAACTTAAAACCTTAGGGAAAGTATGTAGAACTATCCGACAAAGAAACGTGTTTAAATGCCAATCTCTTAATTTTCCTGAGTATAAAGAATTCCTTTAATTAAACAAAAACTGTCAAAAATTTGCTTTCAATGCGTACTGAACTCTTACGAAAAGATACAAAATTCCGTTCATGTATCTGTTAAAATTTTGACTTTTCATTTCTTTTGAACCGTCGACTACAAACCTGGTTATCAATGAGTTAATTTTGAAATTGTATCTTATTATCGTGATCGCTAATTACGCAGCGTATTTTTATTTGAAATAAAATACAAAAGATAACATACACGACAACATATGACATAAAAATGAGAAGTAGAGGAACTTGGTATTTGGTCAAAACTCTTAAGGTCGATACATATACAAATACAGCAGTTTCAAACACAGCTACCTTAAAACATACATTAGTCAACCCCGAATACGCGTCTTCAGGAACGCTCACAGCTGAATAAAGCCAATCATTAAAAGAGGGACGAAAGATACCAGAGGGAGAGTAAAACTCATAAATCGAAAATAAACTGACAACGCCATGGCTAAAAATAAAAAAGGACAAACAGACAAACAATAGTACACACGACACAACATAGAAAACTAAAAAATAAACAACACGAACCCCACCAAAAACTAGGGGTGATCTCAGGTGCTGCGGAAGGGTAAGCAGATCCTGCTACACACGTGTCACCCGTCGTGTTGCTTATGAGATATCAAATCCGGTAAATAGTCTAATTCGGTAGGTCACATTTATGAAAGGGAAGGGAATTGTAGTTACGACGTTAGGAACATCCGATATCATTTGAGTAACGGTTAGTCCATAACGGTCAATAAAACAATTTAAAAACCGAAACAGTTAACAGAGCTTTATGACCAAAAAGAATTTTGAAATAATATCCCAACCCATCTAAGGTCAACTGTGTCTGATGGAATTGAAATCTTAGTTTCATAAAAAAAAAATAATAATAATAAACTGATAATTTAAGAAAGGTTTGTAATAAATTGTCACAAGACTGAAGTAGTGGCTACTGAGCTGATGATAACCTCGGGAATTGATAGTGCATCATCAGCAGCGGTATCAGGCCAGTGGTAAAAATGTAAAACACAAAAACAAAATCCTAAAAAATTATATTTACAAGTTTTATGTTCCCGAAGCGCCTAACTAATGGTGTGAAATGTATCTTTCTGAAAGAGTGACAATTTATCAGAGTGCATGATAGTCAATTTGTTTTAAAGAGCCATACATATATTTGTTTTAAGAGATCTTAATTTTTTTTAAATGTGACGTCAAATTCAAATGCAGTAAAATAATGATTCAAACAGACAAATACCATGTATTCAAATATTAAGATGTTTACTTATAATATTTAGGAATATTAGTTTATAACTACCCAACCTGAAAAGGGGACAACTTATACCAAAATAGAAAATCATTTTGGTATCCTCTTTAAATTTTTAGATGACATTATCATCTCTAAGACAATTTTCGAATACGTTTCAAGATGTTTGATTTATTGTTCACGTTTTTAGATATTTTTCAAAGATTCAGACGTTGATAATATAGTGAAATATAGCGGTTGAATGAATATTCAAAGGAACAATTATACTATAATCAATAGGATGTCCATTATTTGTGTCGCAAAGGTGTGCAACGTTTCCCATTGGTTTTATTAAGTATCATTTAACATTTTTAGTTTAAGAATTACTCAGCAGTTTTGAATGCCTATATATTTGCCTTATCTAATTTTTCCAACAATGGAGCTTGAATACGCCTTCGAATTCAATGCGTTGTTTTTTGGTGGAGACTATTCATATCTTAAACTTTTAAGACATTACGGTTGGTGTAGAGCAATACCAAAGCTAATGTTCTGCTTGTTAATCCTCTTTTATCATATGTATGGATTATCTATCATAAATGGTCAGGAGATCAAATGGAATTGATGGCATCAAAAGATGAGAGACAACTGCATAATATACCAACAAAACGAGCGAAATGCGGTGGTTCGAACAGATAAGATCTCCCTCATGCAAGTATCACCCATCACCAACCTTATTATCTATACTCAACCAAAATGCAAACTACAAAATAGGACACAACGGCAAATTAAACAGAAAAAAAAAGAAATCTGTCTTGTATCTAAATATTTAAGCCCGTAAAAGCTATGCTATGAATTATCACATTATCAAATAGTATAAGATAACAAAGGAGTAGGGGTATTAAGCCCTAGATTTGGCCCAAGAAAATGAAATGTTTGGTCACTATTTCAAATTGGCACATAACGTTTAGAAATGCATAGGGTCAGGAAATATAAATGAAAAACATAAAGATCTTTATCTGATGACGTCACAATTATGTTCGATGTCAAATTTGTTTTGTTTTTCTTAGTACCTTATATCTGAGACAAGTTTTCAGTAATTTAAGAATATGTATGATAACTTTAAAATTTGCTGCAATTTTTCGGCCAAATAAGGGCCTTATTGCCCTAATCCTTTCGTTGTAGTGACTACCAAAACTGATTTGTGTTGCTTTCGATCGTTCATTCTCACATCCCTCCGGGGCAGTCTTAATGTCAAGAACACGCTCCTGTCCATAGATTCCGAGTTATTTGAAAAAAAACACACACTCAATGTAACTGTTTAAATATGTAAACGCTGTATACATTGAGCGATGTTTATCTTGCTGCTATGAAATGAGAAGCTGACATTGGGAAAACTTAAAATAGTCAAGTAGTCAAAGATTATAGTTTGAAGCGATCATTTACGTCAATATTAAGTAATAAGATTCAGATATCAAGTATAGTTTCAGAACACGAAAATGGATAGAATTGTTCTGCCAAAGACGTCTGACTCTACCCTTCGTCAAGTACCCGGCAAAATAGGTATACGACAACTGATTTGTGAACATGATCGTAAAACTTGTTACTCTTCCTTGTCACTTTGAATAATCGATTTTCGTATCATAAAAGCATGAACGAGTGTACAGCCTTAATCAAAAAGTTAAAATGTCATAAGTTCGTCCACGAGGGTATCACCATTCCAGTAGTCAGCACTTCGGTGTTGACATGAATATCAATTATGTGGTAATTTTTATCCTGTTACAAATCCTTGAATTTTTCGAAAAACTAAGGATTTTCTTTCCAAGGAATAGATTACCTTAGCCGTATTTGGCACAACTTTTGGAATTTTGGGTCCTCAATGCTTTTCAACTTTGTGCTTTTTTGGCTTTATAACTATTTTGATCTGAGCGTCACTGCTGAGTCTTATGTAGACGAAACGCGCGTCTGGCGTATTAAATCATAATCCTGGTACCTTTGATAACTATATTCGGACAGATGGTAAGTTACTACCGAAAAGTTGTAATTCTAAAATCATCATATTATTTTAAAGTCGTCCATCTGTATAAAAAGCAGGACAAATTTCAGATATGAAATAGACTTTCTATTTTCGGTAGTATACAGTAAAATCTCAAAAATACTGAACTCCGAGGAAATTCAAAACAGAAAATCCCTAATCAAATGGGAAAATCAAAAGTTTGAACACATCAAACGAATTGATAACAACTGTCATATTCCTGACTTGGGACAGACATTTTCTTTGGTAACAAATGGTGGATTGAACATGGTTTGATAGCTAACTAAACCTCTCACTTGTATGACAGTCGCATCAAATTCTTTGCGCTTAGTTTGGTGACTTGAAAAAATAAAAACAACACGTTATAAATATCATACGTCCGAAGCGCTTTTCTTGATTTACTTTCATCAGGAACGATCAAAGCCAAACATTTGAAAGACAAGGATGGATAAGAACCGAAACAGTTAAAGACTAAAAGAATCTTACAGTAGCCAAGTCCATCTAAGGTCATCTTTACCTGTGGGAGTTGAAAACCTAGTTTCTTCACAATTTCAAAATTTATAAACTGACAATTCTAGAAAGAATTGTTATAAATCTTTCTCAGTACCAAGTTACAGACTATTGAGCTGATGATAACATCGGGATTCATAATCCACAAGCAGAGGTATAGACCAAGTGCAGTAAGAAACTGAAAACAACAAATTAATAAATTTCAGGCGTCCGAAGCGCTTTTAGGTATAAGAAACACGGTAGAAACAAAATTTATGGTTACATTTATACATAGGGTTACTAATAAACTCATCATAGATACCAGGACTAAATTTTGTAGATACGCCAGACGCGCGTTTCGTCTACTAAAGACTCATCAGTGACGCTCGAATCCAAAAAAGTTAAAAAGGCCAAATAAAGTACGAAGTTGAAGAGCATTGGGGACCAAAATTCCCAAAGTGTTGCCAAATTCAGCTAAGGTAATATATGCCTGAGGTAGAAAAGCCTTAGTATTTCAAAAAATTCTAAACTAAACTAAACATTGACCATCGGTCTATTGAAATATTAATATATAGATTCATAGAGATTTATTCAAAGATTGTCGATTGGAGATTTAAATGGTTGACACGTCCATCTGTTGCAAAAAAATATCATTCTGAGATTTTGTTGTAGGAACAGTTCAGCTTTGTTATTCTTTTAAATCCGCGAATTGTTCATCACCTATATTATTTAATGATACTCTTTCTTTCATCAACCGCTGTATGTTTTGCTTTAATGAGTTATTAACGTCCGTAGATGTTGCACTGAATACTATAACAGAACGGCATAAACAATAAAAAATAAGGGAATATGAGAACTGAAACTCTTTTTGTTTTCACTAAACATATACGCAACTCGATTTCAATACCCTCACTCAATATCGTTTTCTGTGTAAATATAGGTGTCAGGCTGTTATTGGTTTTTTTTTGTTTAGCTTTTTTTTCTATCAAAATCGACTGGTTTAGTACAAAAGTCAAGCTTTTTTTTTTACTTTAAACAACAAAAATTTTTGTTAATATCAATATTCATGAAATCATTTTTGATGATGCGAAAAATCCATACTTTTCCTGGCATGGCAACATACTTTTCTTCTTGAATCATAAATGATAAAACTTTTATTTTTAAATTCTGAATTTAATGCAAAAAATTATGTTTGCAAAGCGTAACTGCTGCTTACTTGTGAATATTGTTACATTACAATCAAATTGTTATACTATCTTTCTAAATTATCTATACTTCAGACTGCATCTGAACTAAAGTATATAAAATTTATTGGATATAAGAGAATATGTTTAAGATTACGATTAACAGTTTAGATTACTTTTAACAGTTTAAGATTACTTTTAACAGTTTAAGATTACTTTTAACAGTTTAGATTACTTTTAACAGTTTAAGATTACTTTTAACAGTTTAAGATTACTTTTTAACAGTTTAAGATTACTTTTTAACAGTTTAGATTACTTTTAACAGTTTAAGATTACTTTTAACAGTTTAAGATTACTTTTTAACAGTTTAATATTACTTTTAACAGTTTAAGATTACTTTTAACAGTTTAAATTAAATTTTTAAATGTAATAGTAAGAATCAAAAGACAAATCATTAGTAGTATCTCAATTATTACTAAGAAATGTGAAATAAATGAAAAGAGGATATAATTTTATTATTTAAAATCAAACTGTTTGCACCTTAACTCAGCTTTATTTTATTCTTCAGCATGAATTTCACCACACCATGTATACGAAAATGAGAGAAAACTACACATTTTTATATAGCAGTATGTCACAGTAGTATATAAATTGTCATGTAAACTCGATATACTATCTTAACATCAGGTTTCTTTCAAATTCTAAGGTTTAGAAAAATTGTTCCAATTTTCAACGAATTTTCAACGAAACAAAATTTAGATTTCTTAGGTCTGTGTAACATCATATTTTGGAAAGCCGGTAAAACGAAAATAATCTACGACAAAACAGTAGTTGTAACAGCTAACTACTATTAAAATAATGGTGCTCATCAAGGTGGTTAAACTTTTAAGCACACTTAACATAGGAAGTAAATCCATAAGTAACAAGTTAAGATGTCGAATATTTTAAAAATTGAGGAAGAGAGAGCTGATTTTGTAATACATAGACATGTGACATTCAAAGACTGAAAAGTTTAATCAATTAAGGTAGATGGTGTGTCTAAATTAAAATCCATGAAATCTTTTAATAATTTGTCAAAATGTAGTTTATATATAAAAAAGAAGATGTGGTATGATTGCCAATGAGACAACTATCCACAAAAGACCAAAATGACAAAGACATTAACAACTGATTGAATCTCAATTTTATATTAACAACTATAGGTCACTGTACGGCCTTCAACAATGAGCAAAGCCCATACCGCATAGTCAGCTATAAAAGGCCCCGATAAGACAATGTAAAACAATTCAAACGAGAAAACCAACGGCCTTATTAATGTAAAAAAAAATGAACGAAAAACAAATATGTAATACACAAACAAACGACAACCACTGAATTACAGGCTCCTGATACCATGCTTTCTATCCAAAAACTAATAAACAAATGGGTCACTGGGCTTATGTTCATGCCTGATGTTGTGCAAAATTGACAGATTTTGTATAGATTATACAATGGAAACCCAATTTCCTGCCATAAAACAAAAACTACACCCTAGAATTTAGAGATAAAATACGAGAAGATATCCCTAAAAATATGCTTTCAAATAAGAAAAAGAAAAAATGGGTTCACAGGACTTGTTTTCTTGCTACATAATAAAATCGGTAAATTCCTACCATATTCTATTGTAAAAGAAACTGAAATCTGAATTATCTGCCCTTACATTTGAGTTGTCTCCCCTTTTGTGGCAAAGTTGGAAAATATTTTAACACAGTATTCTGGTTTGTTTTTGGTCAAATACAGCCACAAATATGATAAAACATGTCATCTTCTATGTTAAAATGAAAATTCTTAAACATGAGTTACCTACTACCCTCAAAGTTTATACATTTTATTAAAGACCTAGACCGATTGTTCTTTGGTTTTCAAAATCCGAGATGGACGTACACCCTAGCTACCGTAATATTACTTATCTATCAATTTATTTTTAAAGAATTCATGAAGAGGAATAGCATAACAATACAACTGTAATCGCGATATGTGTAACCTTTTTGGAGGTGATGCGGAATAAATCAAACAGCAATCAATCACCAATTAAATCAATCAAATCAATTGCAATCTGTAGATATGACATCATCGGGATGATATCGTTAAAAGATTTTAGGTGATATAAAATAAAATATACATTAATTCATAAAAACATAAAATTGACTGAATGTTATTCTTCTGATGTACATTGTCTACTGATGATAACATAAGACCGTCATTATAAAATATTTATATAATAAAAACAACAATTGGTTCTGTTTTTGTGTATATTTCAACTGATTATAGTAAGTACTGGTGAATAAAACAATATATCAAACGCACATTATAATGGTAAGACTTCCGTTCTAACGCCTAAATGCACTTAGAAATTAAAAAATATATACTGTTGGCGTGTGAATGAAGAACCAATTAATATACAATCTGTCATATTCAGTCTGATAAAATCAGCAATACAAGGGCGTCATTTAATTACTTGCTGAGCGATGAATTCATATAACTATTACAATCATCCTTTACCCATGGATTTCTAGATTTCAAGTATATGTTTCCACTGACAATGTTCTAAATATATATATCATGTGTTCTTGGAAGCATAAAACTAACAATCATCAAAAGAAAGTAAACCGATTTATTATCACTTAGAAGTCGAATTTCAAATAATTGTTATCTATATATTCGTGTTTGTTTCATAGTTCTACTGAAAACTACCCATAACAGGCGCTGCGTGAACATAAATCCAAAGATTTTTTTGGATTACATACAATCTAAATATCTTCCATCTTGCAATTTAATTAAAACATTGACTTTTCACCCATATCACAAGTATTCCCATTTCCAATCAAACAGACAAAAAGTGGTCCTTCTGAGAGAAAAAAAATGGCCAACCTAGATCATTTTTGTACAAGAATCTTCAAATTGTCTCAGGTAGGCATGAACCGTACTATGTTGTATATTGCTATTATTCAAACAAAAAATTTCTAAAACAGATTACAGAAATTATCAAGATGCTAGTTTTCTTAATTGACAACATATTTATAACGTTTGAAGAATGAGTTTTTCAATAAACAATTGACATTCCGGTGGAAAATAATTATGTTCCTCTTCCTTCGAACTTGATCCTTTATTCGTATGAGTCTGATTTCATCATAGGACGAATGAAAAAAAGCTGAATTTACGATTTTACCTCGTTTCCGCCATATATATGATGTTCTCTCACTAAATAATTAAAGTTTGGTTGAACGCATCTTTCCCATCGAATTTCAAATGACGAATACATCTGATACAGTTAATTATTCCTACTGTTCTGACTTGCATATATGTAATAGAATTTTACAACAATCATTATGGTCGTTTGAAAATAAAATTTTGCGAAGATTTCAGCTTCCGAATTGTGAATTTTCTATATCTGTGTTGCAACATTCATGCAGCGCATGAACATAAAGAGTATATATGCCAGTTCATAAAATATTCCATAGCTTGCATTTCTAACAAGATTTCTTTTTAGAGGGTTTCTTCTTACAAAGAAGATGTCAAACAAATAGTTTGAATTGGTAAGGCTTAAATCATCTTTCGAAAATTTTAAGGACGCCATCACGAATTGGTTGTCAATTATATGAAATATATGTTTCACAGATGACGACTGAAACACTCCAATTGATGCAACTACAATATCGTCTTCTTTTCCACGAATATGGCCTACAGAATTATACGTATCACTGAATTTGTAAGAAATATTCACGAATTCGCTATTGCGATATGATTAATTAGTTTAAACACATTTTATTGTTCAAAATGACAAAAGGATCAGACACAAGTTTTACAACTTACTAACGTCTTCTCCAAAACAAAAACAAAATATACACAATAATTAATGAACACATCAAATATTTCATACTAACAAATAGTTTAAGAATAAAGACATGAAAACAAAAGGAAACTTTGAAGCGAATCAATGGATTTTAATCGAGTGCATCTTTTTACTGTATAAATACGACACAAACACACCGAAAAGTTAGTGGAATTACCTATGCGCAAATTTTGTTGTTCTTGTGGACACAACTTAAATAAGTGTGTGTGTTTTTCTCATAATAAAGCGTGGGATCTTAACATATAATCCAAGTTTACGAAAAGGATGTATGCTGCACAATGGTAAGTATAGATTTGAAACTTATTCTTACATTCTTTCGTTAAAATCCATTGAATCGTTATTGATAACAAAACATAACAGTAAATATTCACCAAGATCATTCGATTATTGTCGTTACATGTATATAGAAATATCTTTAATCACATGTGTTGTAAACAGAATTAAGGTTGTCAATGCAGAGAAAAACGTTTGGTATTTTTTATATACCTTTGAACAGATAAACAAATATTATCATTTTCTTCAGTACTTAAAGCATGATCACCAAATAATAGTAAATCTATAGTAATATTTACATTTAAGACATTAATTTCGTTTAACATCAGATTTCTCTGAGCTGAAAAATTAATACAATATAATAGATAGTGTTCAACATTTTCATTAATAAAACCACATGCACAATATGCATTTTGTATCAAATTTGCTTTGAACAAGTCAGCACGCAGTGCGCTACATCTGTTACGCAGCCTTGTGTGTAAAACAGAATACAAACGATCTCCTAAAGAACCAAATCTCGGAGATTTATTATTTCTATAGTATAGTTTGTGCAAGTTTAATTTAAAAAAGGAAAATGTAGGAATATGTCTTATACTTAAGTCTAAAGAGTTCCACAGTGCAATAGATGACGGAAAATAAGACTGTTGATAAGCTGATAAACGATTTACGGGAATAGTAATATTTTGACTGTTACGCAAATTATAATTACAAATATCTGATACAAAATCCGGAACCAAATCGTGTAAATAATCTGGCGCTTGGTTATTTATAATCTTATAAAACATAGATAATTTTTTAACCTCCCGTCCCGTATGATTAATGACTTCATACAAATACAAATACAAACATTTTTTTAGCACAAACACAATTACAATAATTGGCAAAGGCAAAGGCCAATATTTCAGTGCATTACAACAATGAATACAGCATACTAGTAGTTAAATATGTTATAATTAAGAAGCTAAAATCTCGTTTCTATACACCAAACATTTATATATATATATGAAGAACTAGTCACTTTCAGGACTTTTAAAGAATTACTATTAATGCAACTATTAATATTTAGTTGATTTTCACTACAACATGTAGGAAGTATATTAAACATAATATTTTCAAAGTTAATTCTGTACGACGACGGGTTTCAAATGTTGGACTAGGATCTGCTTAATTTCCGGAACAACCGATATAAGCCTCGGGTTATGATGGTGTTCGTTTCGCTTAGTTTTTCGTTTTCTGTGATGTGGTTTGTATATAGGTGTTTGTCTTTTGGTCGTTTTTAATTTTTGGTGACTTTGTCAATTTATTTTCGACTTACGAGTTTGTATGTCACTGTAGTATCCTTTGCACACAAATCTGTTTTAATATTTAGATTAAAGATGCCAATATTGTAATAACTAAACACTCTCAGATCTAGGTAACAACTGCTGCTGAAATAATAATAAATTATGTGTCCAAAACATTTAATGTTAATTGTTTTCTTTATCAATCTATCGCTAATTAACAAATAATTAAGTTTTACATAGTAATTTTCTGATACATTCAAAAACATAATAAATAATATTTGATATTAAAGCAAAAGAAAACTTCATTAGAATACAAAAAATGTATGTCTATTATCATTTTTGAATTGTAATTTTCGGACCACTCAATGCTATCAAGTTTATTATTGGTCTTTAAGCAAACGTCCTTCTACCTTACTGCGGTAAAGCTGATGACTGTTACTGCATTCACGGTCATTAAAAGATGTCGGATGAAAAATTAGGTCAGTATCTGCATTATTGTCTATTAAAGTGTTTCTATATTATTTTCTTGACAAAGCATACATTTGTTCGATGTAAATATATAAAAGATTCACACGGAAATCACAAATTACTACCGAGAAATGTGTATGATACAGGAAAATGGATTTGAAAAGATGTGATTTCCGTGTGAATCTTTTATAAATTTACATCGTACCAACGGTCATCAGCTTTACTCCAGTGTACCTGTAAAATGTAATTCAAAGAATAATTTTTGAGTGGCTGGTAATAATGCTGCTGAAAATTAAATTGTAGATTGGTTCTAAGTTTATTTATTAAAACATATTTTTTTTATTTTAAAACTATTTTATACTCGGGTTTCATAATGTTTATTATTTGAAATAATCTGAACTATAATATTTATGCAATTTCCTGACAATGACCAACATCTAAATCTAAATTGTTAATCTCAAAAACGATAATTTTTAATTCTTGATTCTTAAATCTTAATTTTACATCAAAAGTGAATCAATGAATATAAGAAATAATATATAACGTCCCCGAGGGTATCACCAGCCCAGTAGTCAGCACTTCGGTGTTGACATGAATATCAATTATATGGTCATTTTTATAAATTTTCTGTTTACAAAACTTTGGATTTTTCGAAAAACTGAGGATTTTCTTACCCCAGGAGTAGATTACCTTAGCCGTATTTGGCACAACTTTTTGGAATTTTGGGTCCTCAATGCTCTTCAACTTTGTATTTATTTGGCTTTTTTAACTATTTTGATCTGAACGTCACTGATGAGTCTTATGTAGACGAAACGCGCGTCTGGCGTATAAAATTATAATCCTGGTAATTTTGATAAATATATAACATTTTTTATAAAATGCAACAGTATGCGTAGGAGTCAAATTAACAAATTGGAGTTATTTCTCTTTTAACTAGAGTCTCATTCAAGGTGATTTTTATACGGTATTTTATACTTATTCAACTGATTATGTATCAACTGTATCAACATAAAGATCAATGACTCATATGAATTTTCCAATGATATTGATGATTTTTTTTTGTTTGAATCATGTATTGCTGGTCATTTGTAGCGTTTACAATTTCAAACTACTAGTATCTAATGAGTCTTTGGTAGAAAAAACGCCCGTCTGGTGCAAATATAAAATTTCAATCCTGGTATCTGTGATAAGTATACTCATAATAAGCAAAAACATTGAAGTAAGCCAATATTCGTCAATCGAAGGCAATACGACAGTCACTAAGGCACTCATCCGTTAAGGTATCGTTTGCTAATTTTTGGGGAAAGAAAAAGAAGTTAAATAATGACATTCTGGTCATTTTTGCAATCATTTATGCCAGATTTCCTCTTTCGATTATTGTTTCCCGACTGGCAAAATTTAAACACAAACTTAATACTAGATACCCTCAAGCTTATTCAAGCTATGTTTGTTGGAATAAGTTCAGTAGTTTCAAGAGAGAAACCTTATGACTAAAGACAAACTACGACAACAGGAAATGGTGTACTGCGGACAGAAAGAATAATTACTTGTCTGAACTTACATTCGAAGTGCATATTTCTCTTGTTCTGCACAGTTTTTGTGAAAATGTAAAATGCTCTGTTTTAGTTTATTTTATGTGTTAAAAATTAGTGTTTTGCAATGTAAAAATAACTCAACATGACCGGAACCTTGGTTGTCAATTTAAATTGTCTATCGTCTTATATCCTTATTTTCAAAATCTGGAAATCTTAAGTTATTTTTGTTTTATCTGACCGATCTTTGAACCGTACCAGATAACCTTTAGGTGTGATGAAAAATGTTTGAACAAAAGAGGTACGGTCAGTTTCCGAGGTATTTGATTACAAAGGTTGTTACAAATCTTGCTGGTATTTGAAGTTTAAAGCGCCTTATATATATCTTTCATTTATTTTACACAATTTTACATATTTAAATAAAATTGAAATGTTAGTGCTAAATGATGCTGTTCAAGAAAGAATTTTAAAGTAAAATTGTAAAAATTCCTCAAATTCTGTCACAATTCTTTGCTGCGAAGGACATCTCTAACCAAAAAAGCATTAATGTCTGTTCAAAAGGCATTTTTCTTGTCGATGTCTTTAATAGCTGACTTAGCGTTATGGGGTTTTCTCATTATTGAATGCCGTACGGTTTCCTATAATTGATTTCACCCTATCCATTCATTTGAACTTTGTTGGAAAGTTATATCCTTTTCCTCCTCACCCCCTGCTCCTTTATCTTCATCATCGTCGTCGTCTTCCTCCTCATAATCATCATCATCTTCATCAGTTTAATCAAAATCTACATCTTAATCTTGTATCATTCAATGTGAACCAAAGGATTTCGTATACTAGTACATGTATACTAGTATTTGATATGTATTTATACTTATCCAACTGATAATGTTAATTTTTAACCATAATATACTTTTAGTGATATTTTGAAGTATTCGTGTTGAAAATAAAAGTAAATTGCCTTGTGTTGAAATTAAAAGTAAATTGCCTTGTGTACAAACAAACAAATATTTTGTTTTACAGTCACAAATTCTAGGATGAGCACAAAAGTCACAATTATTCGAGTCATTTTTAGATATAAAAAAAATATCTAGTTCAACCAAATATAATTTGATAAGTTATTTAGATGAACAAGAAATGGTTATATTATAATAATGATAAACAAAGTATGTGTAATAACACATTTTTTAAAACTAATCTATTGACCCTCACTGGATATATACTGATTGATTGGTGCTTAACGCAACTTCAGCATTGTTGGCTATTTTGTGGCGGTACGTTTTTATTGCTTGAAGAACCACCTTCAGCAGAAAAACTTACGATCCTTGTCAGCTTTGATTTTGGAGTGGAACGCACCTGCCTCAAGCGCGGCTCGAACTCCCGACATCAGTGTTGTGACAGGCGTATGATATCGTAGTTAAATTACCTAGATATCTCGTTAACCGAAACCCTTCATCGAATATGAATAATTTCTAGACAGGACACCTCTCTTTATAATATTGGTATATACATAGTATTGTTTTAGATACTGTCAATGACTTATATTTTCATTCAAATGCTTTTAATAGCTGAAATTTTCATTGTCTTTATTGCTCAATATCAAAATCATGTTTTTTTAATTCGATATGAAAGTAAATACTCTTTATGTATCGAATCGAAATCTTGTATAATCTGTGAATAAATAAAGCATATGACTCTCAGACCGGAAGGCTTAGTCGGGTTCAGATAACAGTCATATCTAGATTTCAATTTCACAAGAATCGTGCCTTCAAGGTGACAAAAATTAAGAGGTCGGTTGACGATTTCGGATCACAAGAAAAAATCGAGATCGTGTCAAGATGATTGTGATTGAACATTAGTAAAAAATCTGAAATTAAGAGCAATTACATCTATAAATAGTGGTTTCATTGATTTAGCATTTGTGTAGATGTCCTCAAGGGACAGTCTTAATGCCCTTTACTGTATCTTATATATATCAACGAAATTCCAAATTGTACATCTTCAGATGTAAGATTATTCGCGGACTACCCATTTCTATTCGCTATTTAATTTATACAAGATACCCCAATGATAATAGACCCTATATTGGTTGGAATTAGTTCATTAGTTTCAGGGGAGACAAGCAAACAACTCACAACTTTTAAATATATAAGGGCATACACAACAATCACAGAGACAAATTTTACTGCATAAACACAATACGAGCCCTGCAATCAAGATAAGAGTCGAAAGATTATACCGCATCACCCCCAATTCAAATGATTAAGTGACCACTATCCTGGATCACATTTTTTAAAATACATATTTTGAACATTTTTTCATCTTGATTTTTGCATCGTTGATATTGAATTAAAATATTGCTGCTCGGTCAAAATTTTGAGAGACGTTTGGGAATCTTTTTGCAAGATATGCAATGCCCAAACATAATAGAACGAACTTATAAACTTGGATTAATAATGCCAAATAATAATACTAGTCGAACCCAATAACATCTATCATCAAACGTATTTTTTATGGTAGAAAGGAAACATTCATTTATTTGCTGGTCAAATTCTTTTGGCTGTAATCGTATATGATTCTTTTTACAAGTCAATATTCCTTGTTTTCCAGCTGTGTATACGACAATGCATTGAAACATAACACGTCTGTATGTTACTTTCATGTTAGGCAGACTAAAGCCGTGTACGACAATGCAATGAAACACAACTTGTCTGCATGTTACTTTCCTATTTGGCAGGCTAAAGCCGTGTACGAAAATGCAATAAAACACAACGTGTCTGCATGTTACTTTCATATTTGGCAGGCTAAAGCCGTGTACGACAATGCAATGAAACACTACGTGTCTGCATGTTACTTTCATATTTGGCAGGCTAAAGCCGTGTACGACAATGCAATGAAACACTACGTGTCTGCATGTTACTTTCATATTTGGCAGGCTAAAGCCGTGTACGACAATGCAATGAAACATAAGGTGTCTGCATGTTACTTTCATATTTGGCAGGCTAAAGCCGTGTACGACAATGCAATGAAACACTACGTGTCTGCATGTTACTTTCATATTTGGCAGGCTAAAGCCGTGTACGATAATGCATTGAAACATAAGGTGTCTGCATGTTACTTTCATATTTGGCAGGCTAAAGCCGTGTACGATAATGCAATGAAACAAAAGGTGTCTGCATGTTACTTTCATATTTGGCAGGCTAAAGCTGTGTACGATAATGCATTGAAACACAACGTGTCTGCATGTTACTTTCATATTTGGCAGGCTAAAGCCGTGTACGACAATGCAATGAAACATAAGGTGTCTGCATGTTACTTTCCCATTTGGCAGGCTAAAGCCGTGTACGACAATGCAATGAAACAAAACGTGTCAGCATGTTACTTTCATATTTGGCAGGCTAAAGCCGTGTACGACAATGCAATGAAACACAACGTGTCTGCATGTTACTTTCCTATTTGGCAGGCTAAAGCCGTGTACGACAATGCAATGAAACACAACGTGTCAGCATGTTACTTTCATATTTGGCAGGCTAAAGCCGTGTACGACAATGCAATGAAACATAACGTGTCTGCATGTTACTTTCATATTTGGCAGGCTAAAGCCGTGTACGACAATGCAATGAAACATAAGGTGTCTGCATGTTACTTTCCTATTTGGCAGGCTAAAGCCGTGTACGACAATGCAATGAAACACAACGTGTCAGCATGTTACTTTCATATTTGGCAGGCTAAAGCCGTGTACGACAATGCAATGAAACACAAGGTGTCTGCATGTTACTTTCATATTTGGCAGGCTAAAGCCGTGTACGATAATGCATTGAAACACTACGTGTCTGCATGTTACTTTCATATTTGGCAGGCTAAAGCCGTGTACGACAATGCAATGAAACATAAGGTGTCTGCATGTTACTTTCATATTTGGCAGGCTAAAGCCGTGTACGATAATGCATTGAAACATAAGGTGTCTGCATGTTACTTTCATATTTGGCAGGCTAAAGCCGTGTACGACAATGCAATGAAACACAACGTGTCAGCATGTTACTTTCATATTTGGCAGGCTAAAGCCGTGTACGACAATGCAATGAAACATAAGGTGTCTGCATGTTACTTTCATATTTGGCAGTCTAAAGCCGTGTACGATAATGCAATGAAACACTACGTGTCTGCATGTTACTTTCATATTTGGCAGGCTAAAGCCGTGTACGACAATGCAATGAAACACTACGTGTCTGCATGTTACTTTCATATTTGGCAGGCTAAAGCCGTGTACGACAATGCAATGAAACACTACGTGTCAGCATGTTACTTTTATATTTGGCAGGCTAAAGCCGTGTACGACAATGCAATGAAACACAACGTGTCAGCATGTTACTTTTATATTAGGCAGACTAAAGCCGTGTACGACAATGCAATGAAATATAAGGTGTCTGCATGTGACTTTCATATTTGGCAGGCTAAAGCCGTGTACGACAATGCAATGAAACACAACGTGTCAGCATGTTACTTTCATATTTGGCAGGCTAAAGCCGTGTACGATAATGCAATGAAACATAAGGTGTCTGCATGTTACTTTCATATTTGGCAGGCTAAAGCCGTGTACGACAATGCAATGAAACACAACGTGTCAGCATGTTACTTTCATATTTGGCAGGCTAAAGCCGTGTACGACAATGCAATGAAACATAAGGTGTCTGCATGTTACTTTCATATTTGGCAGTCTAAAGCCGTGTACGATAATGCAATGAAACACTACGTGTCTGCATGTTACTTTCATATTTGGCAGGCTAAAGCCGTGTACGACAATGCAATGAAACACTACGTGTCTGCATGTTACTTTCATATTTGGCAGGCTAAAGCCGTGTACGACAATGCAATGAAACACTACGTGTCAGCATGTTACTTTTATATTTGGCAGGCTAAAGCCGTGTACGACAATGCAATGAAACACAACGTGTCAGCATGTTACTTTTATATTAGGCAGACTAAAGCCGTGTACGACAATGCAATGAAACATAAGGTGTCTGCATGTTACTTTCATATTTGGCAGGCTAAAGCCGTGTACGACAATGCAATGAAACACAACGTGTCAGCATGCTACTTTCATATTTGGCAGGCTAAAGCCGTGTACGATAATGCAATGAAACATAAGGTGTCTGCATGTTACTTTAATATTTGGCAGGCTAAAGCCGTGTACGACAATGCATTGAAACATAAGGTGTCTGCTTGTTATACGATCATATTTGGAAGACCAAAGTCTTAGGAACACATTGCATCCATTCTGGTCTGATTTTATCTCTGAATCTAAACAAAAGATATATGCCATTGGTGGTCTTCGGCTATTGTCTGCTCTATGGTCGGGTTGCTGTCGCTTTGACACATTCCCCATTTCCTTTCCCAATTTTATGCATACGACAGAAACTAATAAAATTGAAGTTTTTTTTCATTTTTTTCAGGATTTGTAATTTTTAAGATAAAGATTTGGAATTCTTTAATGGATTTTTTTCTGTCAGCAGATTTATAACTAAAGAATACAAAAACTAAATGATTGTAACAAGACATCAGGTAAAGTAGGTAGACAATGATGTCACACAGTAAGAAATCTAATATCATACTGACAACAGGAAATGGTGAATGGATGAAGTTTAATGTGAAGTGCAAATTCATTTTGTACTGCGGACATTATTTGTGAATGTAAAATGATATCTTTTTTTGTTTTAGCAAGTGCAAACTGTTTTTGCAACGTACCCATTACTCATCATTGCCGGAACCTAGTTTGTCTAACATCTTGTATCACTATTTCTGATTGTTCTGGAAATCCTCAGTTGAATCTATTCGCTTAAAAGATGTTTGCATGACGATCTATGAACCGTACCTAAATACCCTCTAGGTTTAAGAAATATTTGTGATAACGTTTTTGAAGGAAATAGGTAGGGCCAGTTTCCCAGGTGTTTGTTTCATGCACTTGTTTAAAAAAAAATGTAATATCTTACTGTAGAATAACAATTTTAGCGCATCTGTCAAATATTCAATTTATTTCAAACAATTTTTGAAAATGCTATTCCAACTAAATAATGTATGAATTTCAGCATTATTTTACATTCTAAAAAGTGTTTATAAAATTTTGTGTGAAAGCTTTCACCCATGTTGCATAATTGTTGAAGAGACTGGTACTTAAAGAACTGTATGTAATCAATTATAGGGAGAGGACGTCACTAATGTTTTTATAACTTGTGTCCAATCCCTTTTGCTACTTTTACAAATACATATGTTTAAACTAAACAATCATTTTGCAAAGCTAGAGTATATAGGGCAAACGCTATATATGTTCCTAATATAAACTTTGGCTTCCAATCATTTTCAGTAGTAACATACTTTGTTCCACAGTCAATGGCGCATCTTTGTTAGTTGTAAAATTTCTATTACTGGCTAACAGAGGTTTACTCTTATATACCTGTACATTGAAACCTTTCCCAACAACACAGGAGTTAAAATGATGTCCAGCACTGAAATTACAAAACGGAATCTCACGAATATAAAAAAAATTTTAAAAAAAATTTAAAAAAAAGAGTTAGGATTTTTTTTTTTATTAGAGTATAACAAAAGAAGTAACACCACCGAACGTATTCTGTGCAGAGGTTGAGTGTTAATGACATAATGAACCCTTAATTAATGTCCGTAACGTCCATGAATTAAACAAAAAATATATACAAGTTTGAAAAATGTGGTCAAGCAGTAAGTGATAATCTTTATAATCGTAGTTGATTATTTTTTCTTTTTTTAGACATTCAATAAAAGAGGCGAAAGAAACTAGAGGTGCATTCAAACTCATTCGTCGGAAACCTAACTGACAACGCCATGACTTAAGAATAAAAAGAGCTACAAACAGCAAGTATAGTACACAAAACACAACAAAGAAGGATAACGACTGAGCAACTAGAATTTCATCAAAAGTTCATGCTGATCGCAGGTGCTCCGGAAGGGACAGCAGATCCTGCTCCACATGTCTCACTCGTTATGTTGCTCATGCGTGTATAAACCCAGAAATAAGTCTAATTCGATGGCTCACATTCAGGAAAAGGGACAGGATTGTGGTTACGACATTAGGAGCATATCCGCTATCATCTCTGAAACTCGTTATGGCATCCTTGAAATTAAAGAAAGAATGATTTCATCTTACCGACTTGGAACTCTTGGTATAATAGCTTCTTGTATTTAGATGTCCTCTATCAAGGAAATCAAGATAAGAAATGTAAGCCCTGGAGTATCGTATCAACTGGGAGATATATACTCTGTTGAAATGAATGGAAAGCTCCCATTTAGGAAGCTGAAACATCTATTCTGTCATACAGTTTTGTTTTCAACCGACTCATTAAGTCAATTTCTAGATCTAAGTCAAGATAAGAGGAAGGCTTAACTGTATCTGTTGTATCCTTTATCTCAAGTTTGATTAGATAGATACGTTCAATATAGTCACCAAAGTTTGAATCATTTAGCGAGAGAACATCATCTAGACTATATAGCGGAAAGTAAAGACATTTCTGATTGAATTCAACCTCATATGAAAATAAGAACAAGTCTGCAAGAAGGGGGACTCAGTTGGTTTCCATGGGGATGCCGATTGTATGTTGAAAAACACGTCCTGAAAACGTAACAAATAAACTGTCAATAAAGCATCTTGATGATGTCCGTTTCAGAGAATCAGGTTTTTTTATTTTACAAATTAGAATTAGATATCTACAATCGGTCATTGTATTTTTATGAAACAAAGCAGGACCAACTCTTTTAGTTTGGAATAGGGGAAAACTTGTGTAAAGTGTAAAAAAAATCAAATGTTTTAATACTATTGCAAGATGAAAGAGTCTTAGATTGTCTGTATTCTAAAAGTTTTTTGAAATTTTTAGTATCCACATCTTAATTCACACCATTTCTAGAATAGGTAGTTTCACAATAACTTTGAAGCCCGGCTTTGGTTGCTTATAAATTGATGTTGATAATTTAGAAAGAGTTATCGTGGAGTACTTGAAAAATCCAGCAATATACCGTTGTTTGTAAATACATTTATTTAGTTTATGTATCCGATACAGTGTTAAAAGATCCAGTTCTTCATTTTTGGTTGAAATTCCAAAGGAACGTAGTGCAGACCTATGATTATCCAGGATTTCCTCTTTAGTAAGTGTCGTAGGGGTATATGTTGGGTTTCCACGTGAATTAGCAATACCTAATTCATTTATACAGTAGTTTATGTAATGCGATTTAAACACATGACAACATTTTGGTCTTTAAAGATTGAGATAGCATGGGTATTTATAGACCCATTCAATTTCTTAAGTTTGATTAGTATTAACGACCTAACAGTCTTAATCTATTAGGAAAGAGTGTCTACATCTTCTTTCTTGCAGTTAGACTATGCATTGCCTTGCAATTCTTCAGTATTTGATGTTGTGTTTCACATTCCTGGATTTATGGTTCACGGTATTTCGGGCCTTTGGATAACACATTTCGCCGAGTGTTATTGTCATTTTTAAAGGAACCTTTTAGGATGACATTCATGACATTCATTATAAAAGGCATCAAATTATTTATCAGAGCGAACTAATTTTTTTTCAAATTCCTTAACACCCCATGTACTTTTTATAAGAGGTTTTGAGTAGCTGGAAATATCGCATGTGTACAAAAAAATACATATACCACATTATCTCATCCTGAAATATATAAATTAAAAATATTTTACATTTTTTTTAAGAAAATAATGCATCGGCCGCAGTGAAAGAAAACAAGTTATCTGTTGTGAATCATAACATAGTTTTTTGATGTTTTTTCAATCATGGACTTGAGGGACCCGTGGGTGATCCATTCAACTTTGTGCCCTCCATTATTTACCGGATTTGTCATCACATAAATAAAGGCAACAGCAGTATACCGCTGTTCAAAACTCATAAATCCATGGACAAAAAACAAAATCGGGGTAAAAAAACAAAACCGAGGGAAACGCATTAAATATAAGAGGAGAACAACGACACAACATTAAAATGTAACACACATACACAACACACACACACACACACACAGAAACGGACTAAGCATTGGACAAAACGACGGGTGCCCCATGTGGAGAAGGATCTGCCTACTCTTCCGGAGCACCTGAGATCACCCCTAGTTTTTGGTGGGGTTCGTGTTATTTATTCTTTGGTTTTTTATGTTGTGTCATGTGTACTATTGTTTGTCTGTTTGTCTTTTTTCATTTTTAGCCATGGCGTTGTCAGTTTATTTTAGATTTATGAGTTTGAATGTCCCTTTGTTATCTTTCGTACCTCTTTTATGATCACTTTTATCGAAAACAGTCTTTTCCATCTTCCAATTGCGGTGAACACATTTTACATATCCTTATCATTTGAAATACAATGTTAATTTAATTTTACTATTATTTTTTTTCTCCTGAATATTCAAGATTATTTTCATTAGACCTTAAGATTGGTTGATTGTTGGTGTTTAACGTAACTTTCATCACTATTAGCTGTATCGTGGCAGTCCGTTTGTTAAGGGCATTCGATACAGTTTTGATCCCTTATTTAAAATTTGATAAAAATTTGCATGTATGCTATTTTTAACCTGATTTAATCAAATATGTAATAAAAAATATACCTTCATGTGCTACTTTTTGAGTAAATTGAGGTTCAAATTTCAGATATTTTTTCTACGGTTTTGTGGACGTATTTTTCCTTTCGATAGAAATACATATCTTTTTTGTTTAAAAGATAAGTACGATCTGTTTTTTGTTAAATTGTTTGTAATATATGTGTTATATAAATATTGCATAAATTTTTACATTTTATTTTTACAAATAACTCGAATTTATCAAATGATCATGAATGTAGGAAAAAAAATGTCATTTTTTGCTGAATATAAATCAAATTTAAAAAAAAATGCACTATTTACGTTTTCATGAAAATTAATACACATAATCGTCTAACGTAATCAAGCCAAATGTCATTTTAAAAAAGAGGGTTCCATGAATTCGTTTTCAAATTAAATCAATTTGAATGATAAAAATCAGCCAAAAACTGCATCTTTTCTCGATAAGTCACCGTTTGACGTCGCGAAAATGCGTTAGCTACGTCAGTATACCTTCACTGTAACTGTATCGTATGCCCTTAATTAGCTAAGGAAAACGGAGTGCTCGGAGATAACTGCTATCTTCGAATATAACGGGATTTTATGTGAATCAGCGAATTTGACGTTTTACCAATGTATGGGGTTTTTTAATGCTGTAAAATGCGAGCGTGGTTGTCTTGTTTTATTTACATTGTTGTTGTATAAATATTATATAAAAAGATGTAGCATGATTGCCGATTTAACTTGAGAACAAGGAAACTGCCGATCAGAATGTTTAACTTTTTGTTAAAGTCAGCACTTGAAATCTCATTGTGTGCTGTTATTATTAGATTAAAACAAGGCTTTTCAATATCGCATTTCCTGCAATTAAATCATCAATTGTGTTTGGTTTTGGTTTTATTAATCAGCATTCATGTCTAAATTTCTCATATATTTTCCCAACTTTTAAGTAAGTTGCTTTTAGTAAATTCAGAAATAATTTTTTTCCAAATCAAATATAGTCGTCGCAGATTCGAGGGATACAAACACGATCCCATCGGAATGTTCGGTTTTCAAGAGAAATACGAAATCAATCCCCTCGCTAGCCTCTTTTTTTTTCTCTTCCTAAAACACAAACATCTACAAGCTTATCCAGTCTTCTGTCGTCTTACTTGGCGTAGGTAGTTTTTATTGCTATACTGATCATATATCCGTTTGCCTTTAGATTTTCACCTACATTCCGAGTCAAACGTTCTCTAGGTACATATACTTGACACCACATTTCTGTATTTGTATTCAAACTTATTCAAAATCATTAATTCTTTGTTGAACAAACTCCCATCGGAGATATTTGTGTAAAAAAACATGCAAAATGAGTTAAAAGTGACGTTATTCTAAATGTGACTAATAAGGGCCTTCGTTGAACAGAAAAGGGAAAGCATCCGATGCTGTATATTATATAGCATGGTTGGTCGAGTGGTCTAAGGCAATAGATACAACATGTTACCATTTATGTAACAACATATCAACAGCTTGAAAGGCTCGAAATCGAATGGGATAAATCAAAGAGAATAATTTATTTGCTAGTGCAAAATTATGAGTTCTGATATTTTAAATAATGGTTGGGTTTAATTCAAAACGTAAGCGTGGAAATTATTATATAGACCAATTTTATGAAATATAAAATCGTCAATGTCAAACTTTCATAAGCGCTTAAGAATATCCACTGCATCGGTTATTAACATATACACTGTCGTATTTCAAGATTCGTTGCGAAATAAAGTTACATACTGGTGAATTATTCATAAATACTGCTGTGAAAGTGTGTTTGAAGAGTTACGTACCATTTTGTTTTCAAGATGTCTTATAAGTCTACCTATATCATCAAGACATATAGGTGTGTAGACATTGTTTTAATTGAAATTTATTTAGTTTAAATATTTTAGATTTATCTTGCATGACGTATTGATGTACGAGATTGCTATAAATTCACTGTGTAGGCTCAAGGAAACCCGATTCTATATTTATCAAGCAGCCCCTTTATGAACAGAAATAAAAAATATCACGCAGCGGATTTTTTCATATTCCGTCAATTCCGCTATAAAAAGCAAATGGTTGCAATATGCAGCATTCACTTCAACTAAAAATGTGCAGGATGCAACATTACAGTCTAATTTTAATATTAGTATTTTGCTTTAAAGCATTTGATACAGGTAGGGAATTTGGGGGGAAATGGTTCAGTATTACCATATTGTACTTAAAACTATCATTGCTTGTAACCTTTAATAAAAAAACAATCTTCACAGCTTGAAAAAAACTTGATTTTATCATTTTGTTATCTCCCCTTTCGTGTGTATTTTAAAACCTGCATCGGATTTTTTTTTAATTCAACTCATTGGTACTATATTTATTTGGTTTTATTAATTCCAAATTCGTATCAAATTTACCCAACATGCCGAGGTTCACTTTAAAAATATTGTGGATAATCCCCATGTTATATAAAGGTGTTAATGTCAGATCACAGAAGCCTACACTTCATCGATATATATAGAAAGTTACTCGTAATTTAGAAATTCCCAATTTTTTATGCCAATATAAATCTGATAATACTAACTAAAAACTTATATCAATATGAAATCTTTATCGTCCAAGATGCTAATTATCTTTCTTTTGTTGGGAATATGTGGTAAGGAACATTTTGCATTATTATAAGTAGTAAAATATTCTAGAACTTTTCTAATCTTTTTCAAATACATGTACTTCACTGGTCAATTTCTGTCTTTTTTATACAACTGCATTAAAATTTCTTTCAATCACAATTTAGACGCAAGAAAATATTGGTGTAATCTAGTTAAATACGAAAAACCAACGTCTGGGTGCTGCGCTGAAGTGGTATACAATACAACAACGAGTGCGTGCTGCGGAACAAAGATATATGACAGATCGAGAGATCATATAGATTATGAATGCTGTGCCGGTAAGATTTTATTTTAATTTAAACCAAGTATTTTATTAGTTAAATTATAGTTGGGTTGTCTTAACGATGTTAAACATTCACAGTAGTCCAAATTTAACTGTCGTGATTACAATAACTTATAACGAAACTTGGACATTATACGTTTTTCATAATTCAGAAGTAGAAAGATAGCGAAATGCATTTTGAAATAAAGTAAACAATTGTTGGTATGTTTTAAATATACTATGCAAAGACAAATAATTAATAATGAGCATCATGTTACCTCTTCATTAATTACGATAAGCTATCCGAGCGTGAAACTAATTTACATATATCCTTTTTTTCTAAATAGGAATAATTCATCTTTAAATTTTTAATTGGATAATTATCTCGCCCTGAAAATGCATGAAATATTTACCACTGGACGTAAAGCAACCTACACAATCAATCAATCATATGATAATAATTGAAAAGTAGATATATTTACAAGTCGTAATATAAAAATTTCCAATTATTTTCACGCTGATGAAATACATGTAGTTAGTAGCGTAACTGACGAAGCTCAGGGGCATTAATACTACAGTGTTTCTAGGGCATTAATACTACAGAGTTTCCGGGTTTTTTTTATGTCTTGATGCTTATTTGTCTTTGTATAATTTTGCAACCCCCACCCCCCCCCTTTCAGTCGACTAACATTCACAAAGACTTAACAGCAAAGGCATAGGCAGCAAAGGTATAATAAAAATTTATGAATATATGCTTGGTTTTGAACTAATTAATATTGAAATAATGCTTGTAAGGCATGTTTAACGTTAATTGTAATGATTTTAAATTGCCCGTTTTCAATAGATATCCACGTCTATAAGCGATATGAACAGACGTGTTGTGGAAGTGTGGTACGGAACAACATTGATATTGACCTGGAAGCCGATATATGTTGTGACAACAAATTCCATCCGAAAACAGAAGGCGTGTGCTGTGACAATACATTTCATAAGCATGGTATGTACATATTTAAATGTTTGTTCTCTTAATCTACGTGTATAAATGATATTTCATGCGATTTGAGTAGAAAAAAACTAAGTGAAGCAGGCTGTTGGTAAAAATTTTGAAACTCCTCTCAATCGTTTCAACATCTTTATCTATTACAAAATACAAATTGTCACCCTAAAAATGTTAAACCTGTAATTTGGTGCTCTCTGTAGTTGGTTTTGAAAAGTAAAAGGTATATAAATTTCAGGTGATAAAAATCGTCACAGCTGCTGTGGAAAATTGCTCAACGATAACAACAATAAAAAGTGTTGTAACGGCAAGCTGCACGACATTTCTTTAAATCCTGCAAGAACATGTTGTGGTATTGAAACGTATAACAATTCAACCCATTGGTGTGACGAGCGGGATCCGGATATCATTCTTCTACTCGGACAAGAGACGTGTTACGGGGAGAAATACTTGACAAATGAAACCAAAATTTGCTGCCATGGAAAACTTAGGAAACTAATAAATAAGACAACTGTAAATGATGACGCTTGTTGTGGTACAACTACTTACAACTCTAAAGAAAATACCATGACATGCGATAATAATCAGCTCGTTCCTATAGGTAATGCTATGTAAAATATCCAGAGTCTTACTCTATTGGAAATACCAATTACTGCAAAGTTCTAACCATTAAACATATTTACAATTGCATTATGTGTCCCTGTGTATGTAATGAAGCTACAATATAAACTGAAACAAAGAATTGTTTGTATAAAAACTATGAAAATGTTGTACTACTGTTTAAATGTATGGATTGATTGATTGATTGTTGGTCACTTAACGTCCAGTGGCAAATATTTCATGTACATTCACGACGATAAATGCATGGATATTCCTGCGAAAATAACTTGTAAGACTTTGCCCCCCCCCGCAGAGCTATATACAAACAGTACATTTACGGGTGTTACACGGACTCATTTTAGATGATACACAGACTCTTTTGAACTGTTACACGGACACTTTTTATGAATAGAATCACTCTGTGCATGATCAGTGAGTTCATGGGCACGTTAACTTTTAATTAGATTTGATCTTTTTGGTTCACCGACATATTTTCTGTCTTTTTAGTAAACAAAATATTTACGTTAGCATCAATATATTTTTTCATACATTACCAGTCAAATACTATTCCTATCAGTACACTATGGGATCAGATATTTAACTTCAAAAAGGGGGGGGGTATGGTTTTCTCCTAAAAAAATAATTTTGATCCCAAATTTTATAAGAAAAAAATTTCCTATGATCAAGCTGATGACAAATTAATGTTCTACATGATTCCTGATTTTCTGAATACCGTATATTTAATAGTGCTTATTCAAACCAAAAATATTTGGGTGTTGGCGTTGAAAAGTAAATAGTTGATATAATCAGAAAAGAACATACCGCCACCTTCATTAAGCAAAATTATCGGTTAATAAATGTTTTGTTCAATATATGGACATGAATAGTATTTGGACAATGCTGAAAGTAAAGAAATGATGCTACTGACGCTTATATTTCAATAAAAAAAAAAGACAGGAAATAAGTGAATAATAATCAAAAGATAAAATCGCTATCAACTCACCAATGTTTTTTCTACACTTGAAGTCAGGTCAAGGTCCTCGGCTATCGTCTCAAACCTTGACCAGACTACTTGTGCAGAAAAACTATTTGACAACGGTTGTTACCGGCCTGTTTCTTTGTTACCTTTGTATAGTATCTAATACATACACTTCTGGAATAAAGTGCACTGAGGTGTCGAGTGCAAGTGAATGATGAAAAAAAGGACAATACTGTGTTTGCTGTTTATTTTAAGGATTTAAATTTTTCAGGAAATATGCCAGCAGAGACATTTTTAAAAATGTGTGGAGACAGATCTATAAATGAAAATATCCAAGGTTGTTGTGATGGAACACCATTTGATTTGCTCAATCAAATTTGTTGTGGAGGTTGGTAAAATATGCTTACAAAAACGTCTCAGTAATTAAAACTTTCATTGTACAGTTTTGATCCAAATACTTAAAAACCAGATACTCCGCAGGGCGCAGCTTTATACGACCACAGAGTTCGAACCCTAAACAGTTGGGGCAAGTATGGACACAACATTTAAGCTTGATACAGCTCTGAATTTGAATTGTGATTAAATAGTTGACACAACATAGGTTTCTGACACAGAATGAATGTGGTCTAAGAACTTAAACTTAAAAACTTAAAACTTTTAAATTTGAAATTTACCTATTATGGTCCAATATCCAAAATCTAAATACATGGTTAGATCAAGCATATAAAAGAACCCCAAGAATTCAATTTTTTATGAAATCAAATCAAGTTCAATTTTGGACTCTTTAGACCTCAATGTGGACCAATTTGATAACCGGGCCCAAATACCAAAAATCTAAATACATGGTTAGATTCAGAATATATCAAAGAACCCCATATATTCATTTTTTGTTGAAATCAAACAAAGTTTAATTTTGGACCCCGACTTGGACCAACTTCAAAACTGGGCCTATAATCAAAAATCTAAATACATGTTTAGATTCAGAATATCAAATAATCCAAAGGATTCAATTTTTGCTGAAATCAAACAAAGAAAAAAGTTTAATTTTGGACCCCGATTTGAACCAACTTGAAAACTGGGACCATTATCAAAAATTTAAGTACATGTTTAAATTCAGCATATCAAAGAACCCCAAGAATTCAATTTTTGTTAAAATCAAGCTAAGTTTAATGTTGGCCCCTTTGGACCTTAATGTAGACCAATTTCAAAACGGGATTAAAAATTAAGAATCTACATACACAGTAAGATTCGGCATTTCAAAGAACCCCAACTATTTAATTTTTGATGAAATCAATCAAAGTTTTATTTTGGACCCTTTTGCCCCCTAAATCCTAAACTTTTAGGACCAAAACTCCCAAAATCAATCCCAACCTTCCTTTTGTGTTCATAAACCTCGATATTTTTTTTTTATATGTCATTATTACCTTTTATCAAGTACAGATCAACAAAAGCAGGAAAAGATAATTTTTGTGGCTAATCAAAATCTTTTTTTTTTCATTGTTGAGAAAAAAAAGTTTAAACATTAAATGATATCAAGAAGATGCTTTCTATGTATTTTGTTTGTTTGTGTTTGGTAGGTAGTTTTTTAATCATTTTTTTATGGGGGAAAGGGTTGCTTGAAGTCTTTAATTAACCATTACAAGCACATATTCAAAGATTACAAGCTTTTAACTGAAATACACAAACATAAAAGATTTTATTTTTTATATGACAACACACAAAAGACCTCAATGAAATTTATTAAAAAAATTAACAAAGATAATATACCACTGATACAATAGTTATGGCTTACAGGAACAATTCTGCATAAATCAAAGAAATGCTGTGATGGGAGAGAATTGGACACAGCAAAATATGTGTGTTGCAAGGGAGATACAATAGAACAACAGGTCAAGTTACAGCCTAACAGTGATGAATGCTGTTTACTGAAAAATGGTTCCTTTCAAACATACAACAGGAAATATTCTGAATGTTCTCTTACCTTAGGAGTTGCTCCAAAGGGATATAGATGTGGACCTTTGTTGTATAACAAAAGCACAGATCTTTGTTGTCAGGGAATACTATTTAAAAATGGTACTCTCCAGAAAAGGAAATGCTGTGGTGTTAAATCCTATGATACTCAATGCCAGGAATGCCAACACGATGGCATCATAGATTTGGAAACATGGTAAATATACTTATACCATTTAAAAACCTATACAAGAGGGTCCTTCATTTCTGTATTCTTTAATTTTTATATCATTTATGAATTCTTTATATATTCCGTACAAGAGTTCAATCTAATGGTAATTTAATTAAGAACAAGTTAAATAAAAATAAATAAAAAAATTGCTGAATATTATAAATATATCTAACAATAACAAATCATAAAAGAGTCATCATAATAAAAAACCAGATCAACATAAAAAACAAAACAAACACAGGATGATTACACTTTTTTAATGGACATTTGCACTTCAATTTAAAGGACTTTTGCGATTTTTAAAAAAGGACATGTCCATAGTTTGTAGTGTGCAAATGTCCTATCCTGTTACAGCTAACGTCCTGTGCCTAAAAATACCAGTGTCAACATAAAAAAACCAGTGTCAACATAAAAAAAATAGTGTCAACATAAAAAAAAACAGTGTCAACATAAAAAAAACAGTGTCAACATAAAAAAACCAGTCTCATCATGAAAAAAACAGTGACAACATAAGAATGCAATACTGAAGCTTTAAAGTTACAATAAATATTATTTTGTAGTAACAAACATGTCAAACATTACTGTGGAAAAAAAGAATATAACAAGGATAAAGATCTATGTTGTCGTAATAAACTTTATGTCAATGGAACAACCCAGAGAAAAGGCTGTTGTAGAATAAAATCTTACTTGAAAAAGAATGAAAAATGTCTTCATGGAGAAATCAGGGTAGGGTATGTATCTTTTCAAGGAAACATATTTGTCCTAATTATCAGGAGTCAGTTACACTAAAAAAAACTTGCGTCTTAGATTGATTATGAACAAATCTGTATACTTACAATCAATCTAAGTCGTAAGTTTGTATGTGAAACCTACTCAAAGATTTTAAAAACATAATAAAATTATCAAATATAAAGAAATTTATTTATCTGAAATACCAGGTAAGTTTATCCTACATTGAACTTTTGATGTCTTTCTTATTTAATCAAATATCTATTTGGAGATTGTTTTATCAGTTGAATATTTGGAAGTAGTATAAAATGATAGTTATTGCTATTTTACAAAAAAAATTTATTGATCTTACTGACTGATAATAACCATTTTCAGCACAGTAGAGTAAAATGAAAAATAATTGCTAGAAACTAAGAGCACACATGCTATTATCAAGGAAATTAACAACGTCACCATAGGTAAATACTGATGAACAGATTATCATTGGTCATTTCAACTCGATTGCTTTTCTCGATTTTTCTCTACCAGCTCAAGCTAGAAAATCAATGTCGTTGAGATGACCAACGATAATCTATAAGTATACCGCGTACTTAAGGGCATACGATACAGTTTTGAACATGTATTTACAAGTTGCTGAAAATTTGCATATAGGCTATTTTTTACCTGATTAAATCAAATATGTAATAAACAATATACCTTCATGTGCTACTTTTTGAGTAAAATGAGGTCGAAATTTTGTATATTTGCTCAAAATTCAGATTTGTGTCTGTATTTTCTTTTTCGAAAGAAAGACATAACTTTTTTGTTTTAAAAGATAAACACAAATTGTTTTTTGTTAAATAATCGGTAATTTCTGTATTTTATAAGTATCATTAAAAATTATGCAATTTTTATTCCGAAATAACTCTATATTTATCAAATGTTCATGAATAGAGGAAAAAACGTCATTTTTTGCTGCATGTTTATCAAGATTAAAAAAAATGCGCTATTTACAGTTTTATAAAATTTGGGTCACATAATCTCCTTGCAAAATGAAACAAATTGCTGTTTTAAACAATAGGGGTCCATGCACTCGTTTTCAAATTAAATCAGTTTGAATGATAAAAATCAGTCGAAAAATGCATCTTTTCCCGATATGTCATAGTTTGACGTCGCGAAAATAACATTTTACGTTAGCAACGTCATTACCTTCCGTGTAACTGTATCGTATGCCCTTAAAGAAGTAAGAATCAACCAGTTTATGAATGTGGTAAGCTAGGTGAGAGATGAATGTCTTCATGCATTGATCATAATTGAATCTAAGATATCCCTATCCTATAAAAATATAAATGAAAAGTGGTGGTTACCCACACCAAAATAGGAATGGGTATTTTTAAGCAAATTTGGAACAAAATGAACATATTGGTTCACAAACAATGGATAACATTTTTTGTTATATTTACTCAATATATTCAATAAATTACTATCAACAAGTCTTTTTTATTTCTTCCTCAAAGGCGTGTCTGTCCAAATTACTGTCAAAGAAGTTGGATTCAAAACAACCAAACATTGCTGACCTGGAAGAAAAATAAAACAAATATGTGTAAATATAAAAGTATGTATCCTTCACTATCAAGGCTCAAAATTTTTTCTACCACTTACTAAGCTAAATAATTATGTAACATGTAAACAAAATGATGATATTAAGCATATGATGTATATAAATATATACCATAAAAAAAGAAATGTTAGAAGCTATTTAGGGATGGGATTAAAGAAACTTCAGTTGAAGAAAGACACCATAAATGACCATATTTAAGAAAAGACAATCAATAGTCAACAAAACAAAGAACACTAAAGATTGAACGACATAAACCTCACAATACACATCCTGTAGTAAAATTATGCCAAGAAGAGCGGAAAATCTATAATAGGAATCCAAATAATTGTACAAGTTCTAAAAAAAAAAATAGAACAAAATAGTTGATTCATTTATTTTTATGGGTACCAATTTATTGTGGATTGAGAATTTTAGGATTTGCCAATGTTTGCATACAACCTTGTAGAAAATGTGTAATTCGTTGACCGTTTGAATTTGTTGTTTATCTATACCCAAAAAATCCACAAAAATTGGTTCCAAATGAATAATTATGAATCCACAGTACATGTTTGCAGTATAAAGCATCTTACAACTTAGAATGACAAAGTCATCTATCAATCAATAAATTATGCATCAATATTAAAAATTTATAGGAATTTTATGATACTGTCAAGTATTCTTGCAAGCATTTAGAAATAAAACTGATTTCTATTTGACATGGTTCTATTTTTTTTTCAGTTTACAGTATTAGTTACTTGACAGGAAAAACATGGGAAATAAACAACAGGAAAAAATCCAAAAACGTTGTCTTTAAAAAAGACTGCAGGTGTCTATTTAAAGGAAAGAAAGAGGCAATATTAGTATCCAAGAGAATAACTAAAGCTGGCAAGATAAGAGGTCAATTCTACCTTCTACCAATTTCAAAAAAAAACAAACAAAAAACAAAAATATTGATTAAAAAATTGAAAAAGGATATAAGACTAAAAAACAAAAAAAACAAAAGTTGTACCGGTAAGTCTAAGAAAAAAAATAGGAAAGAGCAAACAAAACGTGAATAAGGAATATGAATAACCTTTTTTTCAATCCCCCATTTCATATGCATTTTAGAATGGGGTAACCTTTTTGGGACATCAGGATCAGGTGTTTTCAACTCAAGATTTCAGGATTGACCCTTTCGGGATCCGGGATTTCTTTTTTCAAATTTTGGGCATTCAGGATTTTTATTTTTTTTTTAATTCGAGACCTCGGGCTATCATATTTTTAAGCCCAGAATTTTGGGATCAGGACCCCTTCGACTCTCCCTCATTTTAAAATGGAAAGTTTGTCAATTAAATATATGTCAAAATAATGAAGATTTCTTCCGAGGTTTTTTTTAATTACTAATGGGAATATTTGCCACTTGATTTTCTATATAAAAGTTTTTAGAGCATAAAAGGTTGCTTTTACTTTTTTTTGTATCAAATTAAAAGAAAAATAGTGTCATCTGACTCAAATTGGGTAGCAAGTGACTCTAGTCTTAAGCCAATCATCATTATTTATTATTGTCCAATATTATATGTATCATCATTATGGTCCAATACCTTACATATATATCATCATTATGGTCCAATATCATACATATATATCATCATTATGGTCCAATATCATACATTTATCATCATTATACCTCTTCACAGGCATCAAATTGTAAGGTTTGAGGCAAAACAAAAAGTTATCTTTTTCCGTATCAATATCAACATAAACATTTAGGATTGATTGAAGATCGTCATAGGCGGATCCAGGGGGGCCCTGCCCCCCCCCCTTCCGTGGGAAAAATTTGGTTGCTTATATAGGGAATAATTGAAGCATGACTGGAGCAGCCCCCCCCCCCCACCTTAGGAAAAGTTCTGGATCCCCCACTGATGGTGTAACTTCTATTGGTATTGTTTTACATGGATTTGATGAAATGAAGAAGTGATTTTCATTCACTTGTAAAATTGATTATCTAGTGTTTTTAAAATATCTTTAAATTTATTTTTCAACTTTTTGATAAATTCATGGGATTGAAAAAACCACTTTGCAGTTGGCGAAGTAATTAATAGTTATAAATACATGTGATCTAAGAGGCAGATCCAGCCATTTTAAAAAGGGGGTGTTCCAACTATATTTCCCAATTCAAGTACATTGATCGTCCAAAAAAGGGGTGTTCCAACCTATGGAACCCCCCCCCTCCCCCCCCCTTGGATCTGCCACTGGATCTATAATCAAGTACTGTTGTTCCAAGTTTATATATCTGCATAAGGAAATTTACACCATAAAGGAAGTAGATATTTTAAAATATTCTCAATGTTTTTCATTTAAAACATTAGATGTATTTATCAAGTGCATATCAAAACATGTTTAATTTTTCATGTGCATAAAAATACTGCATTCATCATGCTATAAATTCACTGCCAACTCATGTAAATTTACATTGTATATTTATAAAAGTATTATAAAATGTGTTCAAAACAAATCTACCTGTTTGTTATTGTAAAAGATTTTCTAATGTATTTTTATAATTACTAATAGGAATTTTTGAAGATGGAAATATCTATTGGATTTTTTTTTCTACTGAATATATCTGTTTTGTGCGTGTTATTCCCTTTCTATATGCAAATCAATGTAAAGGTATTAATAAATTTATAATGTTTTAGGCTTCTTTTAATAACACTTCTATAATATAAAAATTTCCAAAAAATTAAAGTCAATTAAATCAGATATGGAATAATCCATTCAGAAAAATAAATAAATAAAAAAGTGGATAAGACTTCCATATTCTTCCGCTAAATGTAAATAATCCGTATTTTAGTATAATGCTTAAAAAGTTGGAGGTTGTCCAAGAAATAAATAGAGCATGACATTCTATTTTTTACATATTTTAACCAAATTTTACATCATACAACCTAAGCTGTTTTGTAAATAGAATTATGATACAGTACTCATGGCCACAATATGTTAATAAATAATGGCAGTATCAATATAGGGCAAGTCTATTGGCCACAGAGTTAAAGGGTTCTTTATTTTTATAGAGCATTCCTTAGTTATTTGTGAAAGTATGTTTCAAAAAACTTTATATGCTGATTTGGATTTTTAAATGACAAAATTTTGCGTGAAAACAAAATGACCATTACAAGAAACAAAACTTTTGAATACTATTACTATCTCTTTAACCTCCTAAATTTCTTAATTCTTTTTTAAAATAGAACATTGTTATAAACTTGTTTTTTGTTAAGAGTAGACTCACTGATCAGTGTTATCCAACATAATGTTAGAATTCTCTAAATTTGATTTTTAAATTTGAAAAATAGGAAAATTTCTTTAATTATAACATAGTGACATATCGAGAACAATGAACTTTTAACACTATGAATGTAAATACATTTATTGTAAAGTATTCCATGATATTTATAGTTATGTAATTGTACAAAATGTATATAGGTACAAATGTATATATGTATGACGATGATAAAAGGAAATGACAAAAGTGAGTTTTTGGAAAATGAGAACTGGAAGAATGAGTTCGAATGAAAATAAACTTTGTAAATGTCTCACAGGTGATATTAAAAATTAAATGTATTATGACTGAATTATTTTGTGTTTAATTTATTTATATTAAACTTAATTATTTTTTACTTGTTTTTGTTATTTACACATTTAAAGATTGTAGTGCAGTATATGAAATATAATATTTGGGTTTACACTACTAGTTGGTCTTTGCAACTACCGTTTGACTCCAAATCTTCAGTGATCTTCAGTAGTATACTTGAAAAATATTCAATTAAAGAATTTATTTTTACCTTAATAGGAGGCCCAATAAGTTACCCTCTTATGTCATAATGTCATGTTTAAAAAAATATCTGAGGTCACCAGATTACTATTAACCCTTTCCTCCATGGATTTTCTTTTTCACATACTTGATTCACATAGGATTTTTTCAATAAAAAAAATTATCAGGTTTAAGTATAAATGCATTGCCAAAAACAAATATTTCATCAATGAAATTCCAGTCCGATACTCTCATGAATATCCTTTTTATATTGGATACAAATTTTATTTTAAAGTCTGTTACAGATTTTTTGAAGGTAATACGTTTCAATTGAGGCACTACACAGGTGTCAAAAGACATCATTTCAATTGAGTAAAGGGGGTGGCGTCAAAAGGCGTCATTATGGAGGAAAGGGATAAGCAAATTACATACTTCTAAACAAATCTGATTCTCTGTTTTAAATATTTTAAACTGTCCTGTCTCATGTCTCAGAACAGGGTGGTAGTTCTTGGTTGTTAATTGTCTAATTTGTAATCATACAACATCTTATTTTTTATAAAATATCTTAATTATGCACATTTAAAATATAATGAGAATACAGAGAGCACACATTTATCAGTTTAATTTTATAATTTGAGAAATGATTTAATTGAAAAACAAAAACAGATAATTGCATTCCCCGCTCTATATTGTGACCCTGTAAACTCAAAAATACAATTTAACTGTAAAAGGAAAGAACTTAAATTTAATGTATGACACTTATATCTAAATTAGATACATCCTGAATGACTTTAATATATTCTTATGTTAAATGGTGAAAGGAGCTTTTATTTTTTAATATGTTTGTATGACACTTGAACACTGGATGAATGATGACATTATTTCACATTGACATATTTTATTTTACTGGTGAATAAATACGGAAAGCAATTTTCTGAAACTGAGAGGGTATCCACATTACCTAAACAACCTACACAAAATATTACATTGCTAGAAAGAGGATTTATCACACTTTTGTTTTTGTTCCAAGTGTTGTTGTGTTTTTGTTGTTTTTTTTTGCTTAGCTCACAAATTCATACTTTTAAAACAGGGATAAAGATATTATTAATATTATCAATTGGCCAAATCTATAACTAAATATTAACAACCAAGTATATACTTTTGTCTTGAATAATTTAATTCAAAATGCAAGACAATAATTAAAAGTGAGATTGCACACTCATATGAAAATACAGAGATGTGGTATGAGTGCCAATGAGACAAATATCTACCAGCTCTAGTCTAAATGATGCCTATCAATGCATCTTTAGGTCATCCTATAACCTTCAACAATGAGCAAAACTCATACCATAAGATCATCTGTATAAAGTGCAGACATGACAAAATGTAAAACAGTTCAAATAAAGTTCCAATGTTCAATGCGTTGCACATATTTTATATTTCTAAGGTGCATAACTCTTTAAAGAAAAAGTCGATCGTCCACCGATACTTGTCTCAGATATTGCTGATATTATCCTTCAAAGAAGTTTTATAAAAATCTGTCAAGAATTGTACCCCTGTGATCTTCTCACTCTAACAAGACTGGATAGATGGACAGACAAACAGATCCACTAACAGACGCCCCATATTTCCATACCCCTCAGCAACACATTACACTGGGGATAAAAAGAAAGTCAATGATCACAGCTTTTATGGTTATTTGATTTATAATTAAGAGGAATATGGTGTTGATTATAATCCTTGAGGGAATTGGTGGTTGATGGTAATCCTTGAGGGAATCTAGTGTTGATGGCAGTCTTTGAAGGAATAAGGGTTTGATGTTAATCCCTGAAGAATATGGTGTTGATGGCAGTCTTTGTGGCAATTGGGGTTTGATGGTAATCCTTGAGGTTATCTGGTGCTGATGGTAATCTTTTAGGCAATCGGAATTTGATGGTAATCCTGGAGGGAATCTAGTGTTGATGGCAGTTTTTGAGGCAATTGGGGTGTTGGTAATCCTTGAGGGAATCTGGTGTTGATGGCAGTCTTTGAGGCAATTTGGGTGTTGGTAATCCTTGAGGGAATCTGGTGTTGATGGCAATCTTTGTGACAATTGGGGGTCGATGCTAATCTTGGCGGAAATCTGGTGTCGATGGCAGTCTTTGTGGCAATTGGGGTTTGAAGGTAATCCTTTAGGAAATATGATGCAGATGGCAGTCTTTGTGGCAATTGAGAGTTGATTGTAATCCTTAAGGGAATCTGGTGCCTATGAAAATCTTTGGGGGAATTGGGGGTTGATGGTAATCCTTGAGGGAATCTGGTGTTGATGGCAATTTTTGGGAATTGAGGGTTGATGGTAATCCTTTAAGGAATCTGGTGTTGATGGCAGTCTTTGGGTGAATTGTAGGTTGATGGTAATCCTTGAGGGAATCTGGTGTTGATGGCAATCTTTGTGGGAATTGGGGGTTGATGGTAATCCTTGAGGGAATCTGGTGTTGATGGCAGTCTTTGAGGCAATTTGGGGTTGATTGTAATCCTTGAGGGAATCTGGTGTTGATGGCAGTCTTCGAAAATAGTGGAATAAATTACTTTTGGAGTGTCAAGAACTCGTTGGAAGTACTTGATAAATTGCATGCTTATATTGGTGATTTTGAATCTGTTCAAAGTTTTGATTTTTCTACCCTGTATACCACAATGCCTCACATTCTCATTAAGAAAAAATTCACACACCGAATTAAATGGGCATTCAAAAAATCAGAATGTGAATATATTTGTTCGAACTCTTTTAGGTCATTTTTTAGTAGCAATAAACAAAAAACTATGTTAATTGGACATGCTTTGATACTATATATGCCCTTGAATTTTTACTAGATAACATTTTTGTTCGCTTTGGGGATTCCGTATATCGTCAGATTATCGGAATTCCAATGGGGACTAACTGTGCACCACTTATTGCGGACCTGTTTTTGTATTGTTATGAGTTACAATTTATGACAAAAATAAGCAAAGACCCATCGAAACAACATCTGATAAACAAATTTAATAATACTTTTAGATATTTGGATGATATTTTAGCTCTCAATAATGACGACTTCAGTGTGTATATAAATGAAATTTATCCTGTTGAACTTACTTTAAATAAAGCTAATACTAACAATGACCACTGCCCTTTTCTCGATCTTGATATCTATATCACTAATGGAAAGCTGAATACTAAAATTTATGATAAAAGGGATGATTTTTCATTTCCTATCGTTAATTATCCGTTTTTAGATGGTGACGTTCCCTTGTCACCATCTTACGGTGTTTATTTATCTCAACTTGTACGATTCGCTCGTGTATGTAACAATGTTTTAGATTTTAACGAGAGAAATTTATGTATTACTGAAAAATTATTACACCAGGGTTTTCGATATCACAAACTAGTCAAAACATTTACTAAATTTTATCATCGGTATAAAGACATCATTCGTAAATATAGCTCAACATGCAGACTTCTAATACGTTCAGGTATTTCACATCCAATTTTTTATCGAAATATTCTTTATAAAGCACAAACGTGTCAGTATTCACCTCAGAAACTTACAAAACCTTTGAATAGACTTATTAAGAAGGGATATAATTACGATACTGTTGTCAAGTCATTAAAGATTGCATATTTAAGCGTTAATATTGAGTCACTGATAAGGTCTTTGCATCGGAACTAAAGACATTTATTCTAAAAACAGTTGTTGGCATGACACGGGTTATGTTCTTCTCATATATGTTATGATGGTATGATACTAAACCCATAACGGGAAGGATTGTGCCTGATGTTCATATGATGCAATCATAATCTTTCAGTCAGTTTAATTAAAGTCTGGAGCTGGCATGTCAGTTAACTGCTAGTAGTCTGTTGTTATTTATGTATTATTGTCATTTTGTTTATTTTCTTTGGTTACATCTTCTGACATCAGACTCGGACTTCTCTTGAACTGAATTTTAATGTGCGTATTGTTATGCGTTTACTTTTCTACATTGGTTAGAGGTATAGGGGGAGGGTTGAGATCTCACAAACATGTTTAACCCCGCCGCATTTTTGCGCCTGTCCCAAGTCAGGAGCCTCTGGCCTTTGTTAGTCTTGTATTATTTTAATTTTAGTTTCTTGTGTACAATTTGGAAATTAGTATGGCGTTCATTATCACTGGACCAGTATATATTTGTTTAGGGGCCAGCTGAAGGACGCCTCCGGGTGCGGGAATTCCTCGCTACATTGAAGACCTGTTGGTGACCCTCTGCTGTTGTTTTTTATTTGGTCGGGTTGTTGTCTCTTTGACACATTCCCCATTTCCATTCTCATTTTTATTTGTGGCAATTGGGGGTTGATGGTAATTCTTGAGGGAATCTGGTGTGATGGCAGTCTTTGAGGGAATTGGAGGTTGATGGTAATCCTTGAGGGAATCTGGTGTTGATGGCAATTTGTGTGGCAATTGGGGGTTGATGGTAATCCTTGGGGGAATCTGGTGTTGATTACAATCTTTGAGGACATTGGGGGTTGATGGTAATCCTTGAGGGAATCTGGTGTTGATGGCAGTCTTCTTGGCAATTGGGGGTTGATGGTAATCCTTTGGGGAATCTGGTGTTGATGGCAATCTTTGTTGGAATTGAGAGTTGATTGATATCGTTAAAGGAATCTGGTGCTTATGGCAATCTTTGGGGGAATTGGGGGTTGATGGTAATCCTTGAGGGAATCTGGTGTTGATGGCAATCTTTGTGGGAATTGGGGGTTGATGGTAATCCTTGAGGAAATCTAATGTTGATGGCAATTTGTGAGGCAATTGGGAGTTGATTGTAATCCTTGAGGGAATCTGGTGTTGATGGCAATCTTTGAGGGAATTTTGGGTTGATGGTAATCCTTGAGGGAATCTGGTGTTGATGACAGTCTTTGTGGCAATTGGGGTTTGATGGTAATCCTTAAGGGAATCTGGTGTTGATTGCAGTCTTTGTGGCAATTGGGGTTTGATGGTAATCCTTTAGGGAATCTGGTGTAAATGGCAGTTTTTGTGGTAATTGGGGGTTGATGGTAATCCTTGAGGGAATCTGGTGTTGATGGCAGTCTTTGAGGTAATTTGAGGTTGATGGTAATCCTTGAGGGAATCTGGTGTTGATGGCAGTCTTTGTGGCAATTGGGGTTTGATGGTAATTCTTGAGGGAATCTGGTGTTGATGGCAGTCTTTGAGGGAGTTGGAGGTTGATGGTAACCCTTGAGGGAATCTGGTGTTGATGGCAGTCTTTGTGGCAATTCGGGGTTGATGGTAATTCTTGAGGGAATCTGGTGTTGATGGCAGTCTTTGAGGGAATTGGAGGTTGATGGTAATCCTTGAGGGAATCTGGTGTTGATGGCAATTTGTGTGGCAATTCGGGGTTGATGGTAATCCTTGGGGGAACTTGGTGTTGATGACAATCTTTGAGGGCATTGGGGGTTGATGGTAATCCTTGAGGGAATCTGGTGTTGATGGAAGTCTTCTTGGCAATTGGGGGTTGATGGTAATCCTTCGGGTAATCTGGTGTTGATGGCAATCTTTGTTGGAATTGAGAGTTGATTGTTATCCTTAAAGGAATCTGGTGCTTATGGCAATCTTTGGGGGAATTGGGGGTTGATGGTAATCCTTGAGGGAATCTGGTGTTGATGACAGTCTTTGTGGCAATTGAGGGTTGATGGTAATCCTTGAGGGAATCTGGTGTTGATGGCAATCTTTGAGGGAATAGAAGGTTGATGGTAATCCTTGAGGGAATCTGGTGTTGATGGCAGTCTTTGAGGGAATAGGAGGTTGATGGTAATCCTTGAGGGAATCTTATGTTGATGGCAATTTGTGTGGCAATTGGAAGTTGATGGTAATCTTTGAGGGAATATGGTGTTGATGGCAGTCTTTGAGGCAATTTGGGTGTTGGTAATCCTTGAGGGAATCTGGTGTTGATGGCAATCTTTGTGACAATTGGGGGTCGATGCTAATCTTGGCGGAAATCTGGTGTCGATGGCAGTCTTTGTGGCAATTGGGGTTTGATGGTAATCCTTTAGGAAATATGATGCAGATGGCAGTCTTTGTGGCAATTGAGAGTTAATTGTAATCCTTAAGGGAATCTGGTGCTTATGAAAATCTTTGGGGGAATTGGGGGTTGATGGTAATCCTTGAGGGAATCTGGTGTAAATGGCAATCTTTATGGCAATTTTGGGTTGATGGTAATCCTTGAGGGTATCTGGTTTTGATGGCAATCTTTGGGGGAATTGAGGGTTGATGGTAATCCTTTAGGGAATCTGGTGTTGATGGCAGTCTTTGGGGGAATTGTAGGTTGATGGTAATTCTTGAGGGAATCTGGTGTTGATGGCAGTCTTTGAGGCAATTTGGGGTTGGTTGCAATCCTTGAGGGAATCTGGTGTTGATGGCAGTCTTTGTGGCAATTGGGGGTTGATTGTAATTCTTGAGGGAATCTGGTGTTGATGGCAGTCTTTGAGGGAATTGGAGGTTGATGGTAATCCTTGAGGGAATCTGGTGTTGATGGCAATTTGTGTGGCAATTGCGGGTTTATGGTAATCCTTGGGGGAATCTGGTGTTGATTACAATCTTTGAGGACATTGGGGGTTGATGGTAATCCTTGAGGGAATCTGGTGTTGATGGCAGTCTTCTTGGCAATTGGGGGTTGATGGTAATCCTTTGGGGAATCTGGTGTTGATGGCAATCTTTGTTGGAATTGAAAGTTGATTGATATCCTTAAAGGAATCTGGTGTTGATGGCAATCTTTGGGGGAATTGGGGGTTGATGGTAATCCTTGAGGGAATCTGGTGTTGATGGCAATCTTTGTGGGAATTGGGGGTTGATGGTAATCCTTGAGGGAATCTGGTGTTGATGGCAGTCTTTGAGGGAATAGAAGTTTGATGGTAATCCTTGAGGGAATCTGGTGTTGATGGCAGTCTTTGAGGGAATAGGAGGTTGATGGTAATCCTTGAGGGAATCTAATGTTGATGGCAATTTGTGTGGCAATTGGGCGTTGATGGTAATCCTTGAGGGAATCTGGTGTTGATGGCAATCTTTGAGGGAATTTTGGGTTGATGGTAATCCTTGAGGGAATCTGGTGTTGATGGCAGTCTTTATGGCAATTTAGGTTTGATGGTAATCCTTAAGGGAATCTGGTGTTGATTGCAGTCTTTGTGGCAATTGGGGTTTGATGGTAATCCTTTAGGGAATCTGGTGTAAATGGCAGTCTTTGTGGTAATTGGGGGTTGATGGTTATCCTTGAGGGAATCTGGTGTTGATGGCAGTCTTTGAGGCAATTTGGGGTTGATGGTAATCCTTGAGGGAATCTGGTGTTGATGGCAGTCTTTGTGGCAATTGGGGGTTGATGGTAATTCTTGAGGGAATCTGGTGTTGATGGCAGTCTTTGAGGGAGTTGGAGGTTGATGGTAACCCTTGAGGGAATCTGGTGTTGATGGCAGTCTTTGTGGCAATTGGGGGTTGATGGTAATTATTGAAGGAATCTGGTGTTGATGGCAGTCTTTGAGGGAATTGAAGGTTGATGATAATCCTTGAGGGAATCTGGTGTTGATGGCAATTTGTGTGGCAATTGGGGGTTGATGGTAATCCTTGGGGGAACTTGGTGTTGATGACAATCTTTGAGGGCATTGGGGGTTGATGGTAATCCTTGAGGGAATCTGGTGTTGATGGAAGTCTTCTTTGCAATTGGGGGTTGAAGGTAATCCTTTGGAGAATCTGGTGTTGATGGCAATCTTTGTTGGAATTGAGAGTTGATTGTTATCCTTAAAGGAATCTGGTGCTAACGGCAATCTTTGGGGGAATTGGGGGTTGATGGTAATCCTTGAGGGAATCTGGTGTTGATGACAGTCCTTGTGGCAATTGAGGGTTGATGGTAATCCTTGAGGGAATCTGGTGTTGATGGCAACTTTTGTGGGAATTGGGGGTTGATGGTAATCCTTGCGGGAATCTGGTGTTGATGGCAGTCTTTGAGGGAATAGAAGGTTGATGGTAATTCTTGAGGGAATCTGGTGTTGATGGCAGTCTTTGAGGGAATAGGAGGTTGATGGTAATCCTTGAGGGAATCTAATGTTGATGGCAATTTGTGTGGCAATTGGGAGTTGATGGCAATTTGTGTGGCAATTGGGAGTTGATGGTAATCCTTGAGGGAATCTGGTGTTGATTGCAATCTTTGAGGGAATTTTGGGTTGATGGTAATCCTTGAGGGAATCTGGTGTTGATGGCAGTCTTAGTGGCAATTGGGGTTTGATGGTAATCCTTAAGGGAATCTGGTGTTGATTGCAGTCTTTGTGGCAATTTGGGTTTGATGGAAATCCTTTAGGGGATCTGATGCTGATGGCAGTCTTTGTGGCAATTTGGGGTTGATTGTAATCCTTGAAGGAATCTGGTGTTGATGGCAGTCTTTGAGGGAATAGGAGGTTGATGGTAATCCTTGAGGGAATCTAATGTTGATGGCAATTTGTGTGGCAATTGGGAGTTGATGGTAATCCTTGAGGGAATCTGGTGTTGATAGCAATCTTTGAGGGAATTTGGGGTTGATGGTAATCCTTGAGGGAATCTGGTGTTGATGGCAGTCTTTGGGGGAATAGGAGGTTGATGGTAATCCTTGAGGGAATCTGGTGTTGATGGCAATCGTTGTGGGAATTAGGGGTTGATGGTAATCCTTGAGGGAATCTGGTGCTGATGGCAGTCTTTGTGGCAATTGGGGGTTGATGGTAATTCTTGAGGGAATCTGGTGTTGATGAGAGTCTTTGAGGGAATTGAAGGTTGATGATAATCCTTGAGGGAATCTGTTGTTGATTGCAATTTGTGTGGCAATTGGGGGTTGATGGTAAACCTTGAGGGAATCTGATGTTGATGGCAATCTTTGAGGGAATTGGGGGTTGATGGTAATCCTTGAGGGAATCTGGTGTTGATGACAGTATTTGTGGCGATGGGGGTTGATGGTAATCCTTGGGGGAATCTGGTGTTGATGGCAATCTTTGTGGGAATTTGGGGTTGATGGTTATTCTTGAGGGAAATAGGTGCTGATGGTAAACTTTGTGGGAATCTTGTGCTGGTTGCAATCTTCCAGGGAATTGGGATGGTGACAGCAATACAAAACTATTATCAATGAAGTACTATTTTGAAGCTTCTTATAATAATTTTAAAAGTGCTTAATTTTGATAGAGAGTTGAGGAGCAAAAAATGAAATAAGACCTTCATTCTCCTCTATTTCCAATAGGCTGATGATACAAGTATATATATGACTAAATAAGAGGAGATAAGACAGCAACATAGCAACATAAAAAAGACATGTTATCAAAACATGGACTTCCAAGTGTTTAAACAAAATGTAAAGTTAGGAGTTGATGGGGTTGTAAAGACCTTAGAATCAATTTTACAGAGACCACCAGAGATCTGCTATCAATATATTGTACATTTAGTACATGTTTGATATGTTGCCAGTTGCATGTTGCTTGTCAGTATTTGACCCTTAAAGTTGTTGACTTATTAAGAGATCTGATATATCTGATATCAAATACTTTAAATATTATGATTTGTAGATAGTATGTGTCATTATGTAACAGCATAAGGTAGCAGGTCCTAGGTATAAAAATACTGTTATAAAGTCTGTTAAAAAACAACAGTAATTTGATAAACTGCATACATGTGAACATCTACAAGATGTTTAACACAAAAGAATGTATTAGCACCCTTCTTATTGAATGCAATATGATTATTATCAAATCAAATCAGGACTTTAAAGTGACATAAACTATACATATCTGAGAACATGAGCAATTATTTTCTAATACACGACATTTAAAATCCTTATTCTTAAAAAATTTAAAATGAATTTCATTGTTTCAAGGATGGATAAAGGAAAATTTTCAAGACAACTATAAAGTAAAAGACATGCCTTTATATATTTAGCACTTTTATCTCCAATTTCATTGATTCAAATCAAAATGATAATACAACCTATCTATCGTTTCTTTTTCCTATACCTGTACTTAAATTCCCATTACAGGTATTAGTTATGTCACCCACTAAATGTATTCCATATTAAGATTATAATCTATTGTTTCTCTGATCTAGAAGTAAGGAAATAACATATCAATTACATGTCTTATATTTAGGGGATATTTGAAATGTAAAATTCATATGATAACTATTGATTCCATAAAATTCTGATGATTACCTCATCAAAAATTTTTGTTTTTAACATATAAGCTTCTGTTACCTTGTTTTGTAGGGAAATACCATGCACGGTAGTGATTTGAGTAGGAACACAGAAATTTCCAGTCCAATGTCGATAAAATTCATGTCCCAATCTGACAATATTACTGTGGGCAGTGAGGGTATTGACCATATATTAACCACATGACAAGAATGAAAACCATGTTTTCACTGCTCGGTAAGAGAACTGATAGTATTACACCGTACATTTTTGTTTGTTATTGACATAAATTCACATGTATTTAAAAATCACTATAAAATCTTAGAATGAATTTAACACAGCTTCACTGATAGTTTCAACAATATTTATTCAAAATAAATCAAATTTGAATGAGGAAAGCGACTGAGATTTTTTTACACGCTTATTGGTTGTGAAAAAAATACTTTATTTTTAATTTTTACTTGTATGCTGTTTTCCTCAGGAAAGCATTCCTATTAAAGATCAGAAGAACGAGAAAAATAATGAGATCAGGGCTCTAAAAGAATCAGTTTCCACCAAGTTGGTTGAATACTTGATTCGAAAGATTTCTTTTAGTTCTTTAAGATAATTATTCACTGAACTACAGTTTCCTAACTTTGTTCTTTCAGCTTCAAACTAAATTTTGAGAAATGAATTTCCTTGAGAAGTTCTTTTAAAATTTTTGACTATTAAAACCATCATAAAAACCTGGATTCAAATTGTGTACCCCAGACGAGCATTTTGACAACATTATGGACATATTAGTGATATTTAGATAACAAAAAAAATGTAGAATGTGTCCCTATGGACAAAGATGATGTCCCTGCTTTCATACAACACTATAAAAGGACATAACTTAAGAATGATAAAAATGACGCTACCCAATTTGTACTTAGAATGAAATTCAAAACAGTGTAGCTGTGGCCATTGATTGACACATTAAAATCATCCATTGACTGGGACAATTTAGGTGAACGTTTGTATGTAACGACCAATGCTCACTATGTACTTTTTAAAGACACTTAAACTATGGGGTCACCAGAGGTTCTCAACACCTAAATAAAGTAATTCGAAAAATTAATCAGAAATAACACGATATTTTGATTTATATCAATTATATAAATCAAAACACAAAGGTTATTCCTGATTAATTTTTCGAATTATTTTATAATTAAAGGCGTTAAGAAACCTTTGGTGACCCCACAGTTTAAATGTCTATCGTAGGTACGTCGTGAACAGTGGTCGTTACAGACAAACGTTCGCGTAAATTGTCTCAGTCAATGGATGATTTTAATGTGTCAATCAATGGCCACAGCTACACTGTTTTGAATTTCATTCTATTCTGATTTTTATGGTAATAAGTATTATGCATAGTTTTCACAATGTTTGGTTTGGTTTGGGAAAACCTAAGTTACAGAATGGAAACAAACAATTTACCAATTTTTCGATTTATAAAGGGGCATTACTCAATTTTTAGCTAAAGTGACGCTTTAAAATACAATGGTATCTGTATTTTGTGGTAATAAACATTGTGTATAAGTTTCATAACATTTAGTTGAGGCAACTAAAATTTTTCTAATCTTTCCATTTATAAAGGAGCATAACTCTAGAACATTTAGAGTGAAGCTACCAAAAATTCACACTTGATCTGCATTTTGTTGTAATAAGCATTGTGTATAGGTTTCATAACATTTGGTTGAGGCAAACTCAAGTTAGAGGACAGAAACCAATATTGGTAGGTATGTACATATGAACGTACAGACAGGGATAAACAGAATGCCCACTCCACTACAGCGGGGGGCATAAAAAGAAAAAGAACATACTAAGAGCCAAGATAAAAAGCTTTTTGGATAAAAAATTCTGAAAGGTTTTGCAAAATGAAATATTCTTTTCCTGGGATACAAATTTTTTTAGTATTTTGAAAAATTCTGTTTTGTAAACAGTTATTTTAAATAAATGTATACCAAAGTTCTGTTTTAAGCACTAACGCATTTCAATAGCATTTTTTTCTCACAACTTTTGGGGGAATTTATTCATTGTTATTTTTTTCATGAACAAATGAACTTACAAATTAAGTTCACAATGAACTTACAAATTAAGATCATATAAATGTTATACATATGGAACCTTTTAATTATGATGTTTAAATACTTTTTTCTTGGCAAAGCTTAGATGTGTGACAGGGGAATTAATCAATTAAATCCCCTCTATGAAGATATTAATGTTGGCATATGTCCAAAAACAAAGAAAAGACCCTTTTAAATTCTCATTGATAAAACTATAACATGTAGCATTTCCTACAAAATTAAGAAGATGCAGTATGATTGCCAGTGAAAGATCTTTCGGTCACTGTATGTCCTTCAACTATGAGCAAAGCCAATAGGGTATCAGTAGCTATAAAAAGCTCCATCAAGATATAATGACAAAATTTAAATAATTAATCAAGAAAATTTATAACTGCATGGTTATTAAACTTCAAGTATAGGATAAATAAAGCCTTTTAAATATATACTTGTCTCTGTATGAAAAGCATTATGCAGTATTAACATGGGTTTTGCTGTCTTTGATTTGTATAATTGTATTTAAATATGGAAAGACGAAAATCAAATACACTTAGGTAGCCACCCCAACTTGACTACCTCATGCAGGGTGTCAGTTCACTTTACCTATAAAAGCATTATGTTATGATAAAATGTATATCATAGGATAAATCTTATAGAAAGCGTATATTGCTATTTGTTGATAAAACAAGATGAACTCAGGATACCTTCATTTATATCATTTTTTCAATTTTATATGCTAAAAATTTAAAATACTAGTTTTTTTTCATTCATAGCTTTTCAGGTACACAAGAACTGATATAAAAAAAAAGACTTTGTTATTTGTTTATTATATGATTACCTTTATTTCACAATGAATCAAAGCATAAACATATTTTTTTTAAATATCTTCAGTTATCCTATCAAAGATTTTTTTGGTGCCAAATTTACAAACCATATAAGGTATCACACAGTTCAATGACCTTTGATTTTTTAAAGCGTGCTTACTTGATTATGATAGTAAACAAATGCGAAAATTCTCAAATAAAGGATTGGGGAAATAAATCTAGTTTATACATGTACATGTAAAATGTTATTTATATAAGTTTGTATATGAATACAGGATATATAAATAGTATCTAATATATACATGGGACATCCAAATTTAATATGATAAAAACCACATTTCTACAGACTGACCACACATAAGACAAATGAAGACCATAGTCAAACTGTTAATGAAAACTGCTGGGTAAGAATATACACAAATCTAACAAGACAAAAACTTTAATCATGTTATATAATGATTCCACATTATCTTTTCAAAACATATCTTATCAATTTTTTTAATCTTAATTGACCCTGGGAAAAATGAAAAGATTCTTCTGTTCAAGATATACTCTTTGCAAACTTGAGAGTATACCAAAGATTGTTTTAAGCACCAAAATATTTATATAGGGTTCCGATTTTTCTCATTGCTGAAGGCAGCCGAATTGCCTATAATTGGTTACATCCACTTCAGTTGGAACTCTGGTGGAAGGTTCAACCATTTGCAATTACTTTCATGCATATGTCCTAAAACTGAAAATTATTTTTTTATACCCTTATTATTAGTTATTTAACACTAATAGATAAATAATAAAAAACGGAAGATGTGGTATTATTGTCAATGAATAATTATCCACAACTGACCAAATGACATAGAAATCAACAAATATAGGTCACAGTACAGCCTTCAACAATGAGCAAAACCCATATGACATAATCAGCTTTAAAAGGCCCAGAAATAACAAATGTAAAACGATTAAAAATACAAAGGCCTGAATTATGTACCAAATCATGAAGAAAAAAATCCATATATAATTTACAGCAACAACATTAACAGAGGCGGATTTAGGGGGGCAATTAGCCTGCCTCCCCCTTTTGAGAAAAAAATTGGTTGATAATATATGAAATCACTGGAGCGTGACAGGAGTGGCCCCTTTTAGGCAGTCAGTGGGCCCCCACTTATTAAAAATTCTAGATCCACCACTGATTAACCACTGAATTACAGGCTCTGGATTTGGGACAGAATATGCCTGTCTGAAACCTTTTTATATGGATGGATAAAGGTAAAAAAGATTTTATTAAATATTTGTACTATTAAAAGCATAGTGATTTAAAAAAATGCAGAACTAAATTTTATAAAAGATGTTCATTGCAAATTGTTGATAAAACAAGACATGCTGTATACCTTCATTTTATCCTCCTTTATATTTATCTTATTATTGTAATAGTATTTTTCCATATATGCATTGGAACACAGGTACCCATATTTGAAAATTTTGTTATTAGTTTAGTATATTTTAAATAGATAAAATATTTCCAGATTATCTCCTTACTTAAAATAGAAAGTGAATGACTATTTTTGTTATGCTAGCGTTACAAAATCTATACAAAATCGAGAATTAAGATAACCTTAGAAGTTCAATAACAACTATGAACTCGATTTATATACCTCATACTTGATCATGATCATAACAAACAACAATGAAAAGTTTCAAATAAAGGATAGGTGCTGATTGACGTATTTAGTAAACATATGTACAAAGTATTCTGGATATATTAATACAAAAAATGATCTAAATATAAGTGGAACATCCCAATTTAATAATATTCTATGACCACATATATAAAGACTGACCACATAGCTAACAATCTTGTTAAAAGTTTAAGTGTAAGTCAGAATAACAATTTAACAAAAAAATAAACTTTAATTATACTATATAATGATTTCACATTAACTTTTCTTTCAGAAGATGCAGCTCATTACCTATGCTAAACTCATTTAATCTAATTGATTCTCCATTGGTTCTTAGTAAGGCACCAAATGTAACAGTAAAACTTGATTTTGTTTTTCTAAATTCAAAACTGCCTCAATCAGGAACCCATGAAGCAGAAAGCCCCCTTTCTACCAACTGTCAACTAAAGGATTATTCTACAAGCACAGCTAAAGGAGAATGATTACATTTACTTGGTCAATGGAAGCAGCATATAAGTAAAGTTAGAACAAAACTAAAGGCTCTTAAGAGCCTGTGTCGCTCATCTTGGTCTATGTGCATATTCAACAAAAGACACAGATGGATTAATGACTAAATTGTGTTTTGGTGATGGTGATGTGTTTGTAGATCTTACTTTACTGAACATTCTTGCTACTTGCAATTATCTTCATCTTTAATGAACTTGGCCCATTGGTTACAGAGGAAAACATTTTGTTAAAAATTTACAAAAATTTATGAAATTTATAAAAATTGTTAAAAATTGACTGTAAAGGGCTGTAACTCTTTCAGGGGTCAACAGACAATTTTTGTCATGTTGACTTATTTGTTGATCTTACTTTGCTGAACATTATTGCTGTTGCAAGTTTATCTCTATCTACAAAAATATTCAAGATAAATACCAAAAACGGCAAAATTTCCTTACAAATTACCAATTCAGGGGCATCAACTCAACAACCAGTTGTCCGATCCGTCTGAAAATTTCAGGTCAGATAGATCTCAACTTGATTAACAATTTCACGCCTGTCAGATTTGCTCTAAATGCTTCGGTTTCAGAGTTATAATCCAAAATCTACATTTTACCATTATGTTCTATTTTTAGCCATGGCGGCCATCTTGGTTGGTTGGCTGAATCACGCCACACATTTTTAAAACTAGATACCCCAATGATGATAGTGGCCAAGTTTGGTTTAATTTGGCCCAGTAGTTTCAGAGGAGAAGATTTTTGTAAAAGTTAACAACGACGGACGACGATGGACGCCGGACGCCAAGTGATGAGAAAAGCTCACTTGGCCTTTTAGGCCAGGTGAGCTAAAAAAAGGGAACACAAATCAGTGAGTGCATGTGCTTTAGCTAACAGCAATCAGCAAATTTGAAAAAAAAACCTGATTTACACTTTCGGTAAATGTTTCATTAAAACTTGAGAGTATATATCATTAGTATTCAAAATACAGTTTAATTGCAAAATTAGAAATCATTGTGCAATGGGAAATTAGGAAGTCATCATACGAAACAGGAAGAGTATACACTATCGACAAGTGAAATATTCATATCTAAAATATTATTACTATTCGATGAATCATTAAATTTTGAGATGTAGTACATTAAATGAGTAAAGTTAATGAATTGGTGATAATATCTCAAATATATACCTCTATACTTTGATCCTTGGTATTCTGATTCCCAAATTGATGGGGAAAAAGAATATTCCATTCAAGCAGAAAACAAAAATGAGATATTCTGAATCCAGATTTCCCCATACCTTATAGCTTAAAGTTTTGAACAGAATAATTTTATTGATAGCGTTGAAAAAATAAATAAAATTTTTCATAAAAATGCCTAATTAATGCATACCTACCATCTTTGTTTATTCCTTTATTATAAATGAATGGAGATGTGGGAAATATTTCAACTGAATAATTGAAAATTAACACAAAAGACATTTAGAAGTAGACCCACTTCAATAGATGAAAGAACAATTAATTTTTATAATTCCTACATGTACAAAGAACATAAAGATATAATCAAGACATTCAATGTTGATGTTTCAGACATTGGACTGTCAGTTGGGGCTGAATTTTTATCCGAATTTATACAAGATGAAAATTGTGATAATATCTAAAGATACTCTTGTTTGGTTTTGAATTTCAATAATGGCTTATTTTCAATACCTGATCATCCGAATAAGGAAGAAAAATCCTTTTCTTTATACAATCTTGATTTTTCCATTCCTCGTTTTATTATTAGTTCAAATCTTCACCGAGTTAAACAACTGAAAATTTTTAGTCATGTGGGACTAAAGAAATGGAATCCCAGCCTTAAATACAACCGTCTTTAGTTAGTGGTAAGTAGTATTTGCCATATATCAACCCAATATGATGATCAGTCTAGCATTGCTGGGTACGAAACAAATACAGAAATTCACCAAAATTATTAAAATTAACAGCTAATCAAATCATACTATATACAATCTTAGCAGACATGTCCCATATGTTGTTTTTGTGTTTATATTTTATTTCTGATTTTATGTATTTAACATGAATATGAAAAATATCTAAGTCAATCTCTTTATCTTTTGTTGAAAAGGATCATCAATTGCTATGTGACAAATTAGAAACTTGAAACTTAAATCTATTATCAGGACCATTTCCCCGATTTTGTTTTTTGTCCATGGATTTATGAGTTTTGAACAGCGGTATACTACTGTTGCCTTTATTGATTATTATTAAAATATTGTATGAACTAGAATAAAATCTTTATAAAGCACACAAACATATAGTTTTGTTAGTTTTAACCCAGCCAAATGTGTGTGTCTGTTAGGAACTATGTCAGATGTTGTTGCAACAGGGGAGGGTTGCGATCACAAGAAACTTAACCCAGCCAAATTTGTATGTTCCTCTCCCAAGTAAGGTACTGTGTCAAAAGTTGTTTACTTTTTTTTTTAAAGATTTGGGTGTAAATTTCAGGTCTTTAATTGGTTCTTACACTCAAATATTGTCTGCTCCTTAGTCTATATACTAAGCTTAACTGGTGGTTTATGGTGGATCCACTTTTAAAACTAACATTCCCATTTAAACAAGATAGGGAAACAATCTTTTTTTTTGGCCAAAAAAAATTACCATATAAATAACCCATCTTGTTAAATTATAATCTAATTATTGCTGATTTATTATCAGTGATAATTATGAAGAACATTGTTATTTAAAAATATACAATTGGTTCTCTGCTCCAATTAATGGTTCAACAATGAACTTTAATAATTAACACAGTAGTAAGACGGGTGATTTTTTCTGGACATTATCCAACAAAATTTCTGTCTTAAAATATAGGAATATCCTAAAATTAAATGAATATTATTGTCTGCAGTTTGTGAAAAATAGTATTAAACCCAAATTAACACAAATGAAGATCACTCCATCACTGCTGGGTAAGGAAATAGTAAATCCTATAAAAAAACATTAGTTTAAATTGATTTAATTTTAGTTACTACAAAAAAGTAAAAAAAAACTGTAATATTCCTGACTTGGTATAGACATTTTCAAATTTAGAAAATGGTGGATTGAAACTGGTTTTATAGCGCTGTACCTCTCACTTGTATGACAGTCGCATCAAATTCCGTTATATTTACAACGAATCAAACATGTTCCTAATAAATTATTTTGTTTTTATTTTATTTTTCATGAAATATAATGCCCAAATTACACATTCGAAACTTTAAATATGTATTAATTTGAAGGACACTTTTCCTTTATCTGTAGAGATATCAATTTAGTATGACACAGCAAAGACCAATAAAAAAAACCCATTTAGGTTGAAAACCGTAGCAGGAAAACTCAAAATTGGCACTTCTTAAGAACATATTACTGAAACAAATGGGAAAAGTTGCTTAATAAATGCTTTTGAAGCACGTTCACAACTTCATATTTGTACCATGTGTCCAGAACATTTCAAAGACTGGGTTGAAAACTGGAAATTGATCAAATAAGTACCAATATTTATTTCTGCTTACGTAATGAGGTACTTAACAAAAGTTTGAAAATAGGAAAATGACATTTTTATACTATACCTTGCCAACTCAAGTTCACATCAGACACAATTGATTAGTGGGAATGGGTTATTCTTTATCCAAAAGTTGCCATTATAAAATTTATAATTAATACCATTGTTATGCATAGTATAAGTTTTACATGATATAATGGGACATTCATACTCTTTAATCTTATCTTGTCACCTAAGATAACTCTTTTTGAAAATTACCCCAAAAAAGTTTGACTTAATATACATTAGTAATTGCCTTATATGATACAATTCAATATAATGATCAATATCAGATTTTAATGTTTTATATTGAAATTACGTTTGTTAATTTTATTCAAAATACACCAGTTTTTTTAGAATTTTCATCATAAACATAAACAGGCTATTTGAAATATACAGTATGTTAAAATATACTGGGTATCACCAATATAATTTTATATCAGTATTTTTTTTAGCTATAATTAATATTCAGATTTATTGTATAATTATTGTAGTCAAATCAAAACAAAGGGACATCTTTTTCAAGATGTAAAAAAATGATCCTATAATTAGTTCTCAACTTCTGGTTGTCCAATTTTTAAATTCAATATATAACCATAAATTTTTGATAAATCTGTAATCTGTGAAAATTTCTTGTTTTCTAGAATTATGGATTTTTAATTCAACATTTAAATAGATACCCGGAATGAAATGAACATTATCACCTTCGATCTCAGAAGAACAGTTTATAATCTATTAGATCAACACGATCAACACCAAAATGAATATCTATCATCTATTGTTGGGTAAGGAGCTATATAAATCTGACATAAACTTTTAGTTCTGATCAATTTAATAACATGTACTCCAAGTATAAAAGATGTCCTCAATATTTGTTGAATACCTTATTTTTTCATTTTTCGTATCATTAACAATTTGTTTACAATTTGAACTTTTCAAAGGGTATGTGTTAAACGTATTCAAAAGTTACCCTTTTGAAGTAAATTGTTAATTCCTATCTTTCAAATGATCAGAAACTTGTTATTTGAGTGAAGGACAATATGTTTCCGTCAATATATTATCTACTACATCTACGAGTGTATTAGATTAACTTTAAGTTCAATTGAAATTAACATTTCCTTTATACATAAACAAATAAAGGGCCTCTCCCAAATATTAACTTGTCAATTTTTTTTTATTGGTGACTGAGTGTTAAATTCCCCATTTAATGTCTTCAGTATTTAAAATTTGATAAATATGAAAAAATTGAAATGTTGATATACTTATATATATATATATATGACAGCAAGTTAACAACACAAAAAATGAAAAATAAAGGACAAATTTCTTCTAAATTGTTAAACCAATGGACTACAGGGCGTCAAATTGTCAGGTAAACTTTTAAAGATCCACACAACTGATGCTGATTCAAGTTTATTTTGAGGTTGCCAAACAAAAGTTATACAATCATAACTTGTTATAATTGGGGTGATTTAGAATGTTGTTGTTGTTGTTTTGCTGTCTCATTAAGATTGATCAACTAATGTTCATAATTATTGGATTCCTTTGTGTGTTATCTCTTAAAAAATAAGAACTTGGATTTTCCTTGGAATTATTTTTCATTTTTTTATTTCTGTGGTTTTCTTATAACTTCAATTTTTTTTTCTTTTTTTATAATTTGGGAGTGGGGACAGATAGGTTGCTCTCAAACTGATATGTCCAAAACATCTCTGTTAGTCTGAAAGTCACAGTATACAGTAAAACGACTTTCAAAAATTATATAAACAAGTAAACTATAGCTGAACAAACTATACTTTAAACAAGGGAGATGCCAAGAGCAAAAATAAGAATCAAACACTTCTAATAAAGTGGAATATATCTGGTTGTCTTGTTGTTGTAAAAAAGAACAAGTCAAATTACGATAAAACCTTCACCACTTCTTAAAATCGATTTTAATCTGAAGAAAGCAGACATGCATGTTAACTAGGAAAGAATAATAGAATATTAGACAGACTGAAAGGCTTACTTTATAAAGCATGTTAGCTTTATCAAATAGATAAAAATAAATAAAAACTTCCTGTGCTCAAACGTTGTTATTTTATTATATCATGATTTTCAGTGTTAACGTTAGTGATTGGGGAAGTTGCAGCGGAAATATGCATGTCTTCAATGAAAGAATATGATCCAGAATCAAAACTATGCTGTGATTTTGGAGTAGTACCCATAGTCAATGAACATGGACAGAAGTTAGACTGCTGCAGTGGTAAGTTTTGTTAGGATTTTACTAATGAAACTGATTGGATATTGTCTTTATACATGTATAAGTTTCCTATTACGTAAACAGGAAGATGACAGCACAATTTTTGGAAAAGTTCAAGGTCTCCTATATTATTATTGTGACAATTTGAATGTAAACAAAATCGTTATGATTCAGAATGTCTAGAAAAAATTATACACATTGTGTATTATGTAAAAATCTAATTGACCAAAACTTTCATACAATAAAGGGAACATAGGAAAAATGCCTCATCCGTCAGAATAATATGTTTTGGTACTGGTACCAATACTATGCTTGTCTTTTTGGACTAGACACTTAAATGTTCTGAAAATTCATACTCTTGAATCTCATTTTCAGAAGCTATGTCAGCTTTTTAAGAGATAATATCTAATTTAAACAACTTAAAAAAAACTTCTGTGGAGAATATTGTTCAGTTTTGTTTCGGTTTTTCTTTTCTTATTGTCACATATATACATTAAAAAAGATAACATGAAATACCAAACAAATTGAGAACGTTCAACAGACCCCACCAACTCAAGATACCTCCAAGAAAAAAGACTACTATACTTCACAATAACACATGTTAAAGATTGCCAGACTTGGTAAAGGCACTTAATATATGACAATCAGTATAACAGCACTAATTGATGATTAACAACAATAAAACACAACTATTGAACCTACAGGCTGAGACAAGATTAAAAAAATAAGTAATATAGAATCTATACTCTATTTTTTACCTTTAGAAAAAACATTTATTGTTGAAACTGAGATATGTTGTGAAAATGTGTCCAAAAAGTTCACAGAAGATGGCAAAGAACAAAGCTGTTGTGGAGCTATGCATTACCTAAAGTCAGAAAAAGTCTGCTGTAACAACACCTTGTATGACAAAATAAACGGTAATAGGATAACTTAGTGTTAATTTAATATGACTTTATAAAAAAATAAAATTATACTATCGGTTAATCATTTTAGATAATCAAATTAAAAAAATTAAGTAGTATTACAAAAAATTCACACGAGATGTTTTTTCAGGAGGTCTTCATTTTCTCTCTCACAGATATTGATGCCCTTGTTAAAAGATCAATCTATTCATTTCTATCAAAATTAAAAGCTATTTATTTTTTTCACCCTATTAGAGGATTATTTTTTCATTGCACAACTAATTCAAATTAGTGTTAAAAGTTTTTTTATTTTATTTCTATATCCAGGAATCAATAGTTGCTGTGGTTCAACACCTATTGACCCAAAAACAACAACTTGCTGCAGGGATAGAAATAGTAATAAGAAGCCGCACAGCATAGGAACTCATATGAAATGTTGTGGGGTTGAATATTACAACAAAACAACACATTATTGTGGAAACAAAAAGAAAAGCATTGCCTTGCCCTATTCAACATCCTTTTGTAAGAACACTGAGTATGACAAATTGAAACAGAAATGTTGCAGTGGTACCTTACATAATGTCAGTGATAGTGATAAGCAGTATAAATGTTGTGGCACAAAGTTGTATAATACAGTTGATGAAAAATGTTGTGATGGAAGTTTGACCATACCACATGAGGCTGAGTGCTGTGAAAAAGGTAGCTTTTATAATTTTCTATATATATATATATATATTGCATTTAAGATCTGTTTTACGAATTAGCTTTTAAAATATACTAATTCATGTACGTTGATAACCAAGGGAAAAATGTGCCAACACCTATGATTGATTATTGGTGTTTAATTCCACTTTCAGCGCTCATTGCTACTTTAGATTCGTTAATATGCTTTGGTTACTAATTTTAGTGGATTTTGTGGGTATAGGGGAACCACAAGTTAAAATTTTCAACGAATTACAATTTTCTTAAAGAATATATGCAGATTATGCCAAAACCAAGAATTTTGATATCAACGAATATGCAAGATTTCCTCAATCCAAGTAATACTCACGAAAATAAATGAATCCTCAGTATATCAGTGAGATCAACTTTAATTGGAGGAAGTAAAAATGACCAGAGATACCCATCTTACTTTGGCAGGAAACTAGCAATCCAATAGTTAATTTAAAGATTAGAGTTGAACTCACCTGCCATGTACAGGTTTCAAACTTACAACCTCTGAGGGTTGAAAGGCTACTGATACTGTAGACTTGATTAAAACATATGGAAATAGAATACTTTCTTTTCTCAAATGTAACATTTTTTGAAGCATGAATATGTAGGTTGGAAAGCAAATATAGTTTCAATGATCTAACAGACCACGTGTAGGGTGACCTCTGGAATTTTATACTTAACTTTTGAAAATTATGGGTGTGATTTGTTAATGTCCACAACTACATTCAATTTATATTCTATATACAAATCTATTTAATTGTAGGCCATTTCTATCCAAGTAGTCAGAAGTGTTGTAATGGACTCCCTGTTGACATTACATCATCAACAGAGGAGTGTTGTGGGAATGGATTGTATGACAGACAACACCAATCATGTTGTGGGAATGTTATATACAACACATCATCTCACGAGTGTTGTCAACCTGGTAAGTTCTAATTAAGCATGGGAAACATCATGCTGATACAGAATGTATTACTTATATGGTAATGAAAAGAGTATATCATCCCTACTGATTAAGACCAGAAGTTTGTGTCCCTACACCTTCTATTACAAATTAGTTTCACTCAAATCAAAACTTATACATGACAAACTTTTCGTGATTAATGTATTAAGAAATTGAAGCTCACAAAAAATAATTTATTTTAAACAGATTATGTATTGCATACGGGCAGATAACTGTGTAGAGATCTTCCCTTATCCTTATGCAGTGTGGATAGTAAACAATGTCTCTCAGTTTTCTGTACAGTTTGCCATAAGGAATGCATAATCTTAATATTAGGCATGCAGAAAAGCTTTTTTATAATGATTTTTTTTTATAGGAGGTGACATTATTGTTAAATCGACTGAATACAAATGCTGTGGAAAAATCAGTTACGACAGCCATCAAAATGTTTGCTGCACAAAAAACAAATTCATTGGAGAAACATTTAAAATAATAACAAAATCTGTTGAATATCATGACACTTGCTGTGTTCCTTCTGACATCGAGGAAAGTCAGTCCTATTCAAGTATTACACATAGATGCCAGCTAGGTGGTATTATTAATAAAACTGATATGTGTGGTAGCCACCCATTTAATGAGAACTCAGACCTATGCTGTGGAGGGGTTTTGGATAAAATGGGATTAGATGAAGGAAGAGATTGCTGTGGAATCAAAAGTTATAACATGACTACAAAAATCTGTTGTGACAACACAATTTACCTTAAAACAAACAAAGAGAGGTAAGTACATAATGCTTCTTAATTGGACTTCTAGTTCAGTGGCAGAACCAGAGGTAGGGTTCCAGGGGTTATGGAAGCCCAGTTTTTTTTATGATAAAGGCATTTGAATGGGGACATATGGTTGGAATCCCCCCTTTATCCTGCATTGGGACCCTCACCCCCTTTTGATAATGGCTGGATCTGCCCCTGCAGTTTCACTCACAATGTTCCATCACAGAATGCAACAATCTATGTTTTGTTGTGAAGTGTTGAAGTAATGTGGATCGGCAAATCACCAATATATACAGAGAAATAGAAAATACTTTACTGTGAATACATTAATAATTCATTGAATTCTACTTTTCGTGAATTTTGTGGGTACAAAAGAACACAAACTTAAATGCTCAATGACTTATAAATTTTATAAGGAATGTATGCAAAATGTGCCAAAATCAAGAAATAAAGTTCCACAAATATGCAAGTTTTCCTCAAACCACGAAAATTGGTACCCACTAAAATAAATGAATCCAAAGTATATAAAGAATAAATGCTAAAGCTATTGTTTCACAACAGCACATAACTAAGCTGAACATTCATATACATGGAAATAACTTCATCTGATGTAATATGAAATTTAAAGTTTTCACTGTAATTCAACTAACATTTATTTATATCCCAGAAATGATTTACATATTGGGTAAGCTTACTTTCAAGTCAAAACAATTTTAAAAAGTAGGATTAGATGCTTACAAATAAAATTTCTTTAAACCTAGAGTTGATAGAAATAAGATGATTTGGTATGCAATGAGACAACTATCATTGAGTAGATGCACTGCAAATATTTTGATAAATTTAATCATTTTGACTTCTAATGTGGATTTTGGCATGGTTTTTATCGTCAAACAAAATGTAAAATTAGACACTGACTTTTAAATGTTGTTCATTATATTAACAGCTGTCATCAAAATAGCACAGAGTTTATAGATGTGATCCATCGAACACTTTCTAGGCATAGAGACTACGGAATATGTTCCTACTGTAAATTACATACCATCCAGAATGTCAAAGAGTTTCTGGAGTCGGCTACTAATCTATGTAAACAATTTGGTAAGGCGTCTAGATTTGATGAAAAAAATATGCTAGGATTATTTTTGAAAATATCATTGTGATTTTGAATACTGCCTTTGAATGCAAAAAATTATCATAATCAAGTTTCTGTAAAAGTACACAAACCACTTGAAAACATTTGACATAGTGTAAAGGGACCACAAAACAAGATGTCTGAAGAAGAATGTCTTTTTCTAAATGTTTTACAAAAATGACTTATTAAAGAAATCACAGTATTATCATCATTTTCAAAGCTTGGCTAACAAACATAGTATATATTAAAAAAAATATAAGAAAGACATAGTTGCTTTAGAATCAAAACATATCAACTAAAATTATTATGATTGTAGAAAATATTTTAATTACATTTTTATATTTTCAGTCCTGAAGATTGCTAAATTTACCACAGCAATGGCTGGTAACACAACGGCAGTGAATGGTTTCATACGTAAAGATTTACTCTCTCAGAAAACCTTTAAAAAACGAGAGATTCAATTCCAAGTACCTTGCACATGTCAACTGAACACAAGATCAATTATCCTTCTAACAGACCTGAAAGATTATAGCAAGCTTTTGAGATTAGGTGACAGTAACTTAATTATTCCATGGAGCAAAACAGCAAGCAATTACCTTCGCAAAAGGGCTAAGTGTGCAAAGGACACAAATAAATTTGCCTTGGAAACAGTGGCTGGGTTCAAAATATCTATTGAATATACAAAACCTGAACCGAAAGGAATAGACAGGCTATAACAACATCTCAAATTAGGTCAAGGAACTAAAATTCTTCTTGTTTCCTATGAAAGTATATGTTTCTTTACACTTGGTTTCAAATATCTCCAAGTATAAGTTAGCAAACAAGTTTTCTTGCGCTAATCATGAAAATAATTGTGACTTCCTGATGATAACAATGCCAATATACTTTTCATAGGACTCAAGCAAAATGTTTTAAAATACTTCAATGAATGATTTGCCAATCCTTAAGTTATTCTCAGGTTGCAGGATTTTGAAGATAGTTGATAGTATCAAAAAGCGTCTCTGTGAAATCTCAAAGACGAAAAACAATTAGTTCCTAGTCTTGCATCATTTTGATTGTTATGACAAATGTTGATATGTATTGTTTTGTATTATGTTAATGTACTGCCATCACCAATATCATTAAGTTTATGACATCACCATCTCATATGTGTGTTCATCTCATTTGACTGTAAAATGGCC